>NC_141625.1:41862822-42162822 GCF_047967505.1 Dipteris shenzhenensis
GAGTGGAGCGCATGAAGAGGCAAGGTGGAGAAGGAGAGGCTGAGGGTGGGGTGGAGAAGGGAAGAGGGAGGGTGCAAGAGGGAGAAGGAGAGGCGAAGGGGAGAGGGAGAGGGAGAGGGAGGGCACAAGGGGGAGAAGGAGAGACGAAGGGGGAGAAAGTGAAGGGCGAAGGGGGAGAAGGAGAGAGGAATGGGGACGAGAGGCGAAGGGCGGAGAAGGAGAGGCGAAGGGGGAAGGCTTAGGGCAGAGAAGAGATGCGGCGAGGTACAGGGAGGCATCATAGCTTAGGTTAATGAGATTTATTAAGTAATATAGCTTAGATAGCTTAAGTTAAATCATTAAGGGGAGGCAATTCAAACTAATTAATTAATTCAAAAGAGCAGAGGATGATTTTCTATTGACTGGGAGGGCCTATTCATCCTCATCATCTCCCTTTCCTTGGTTCACTTCTTTCTCCTCCATCTTTAATGTTCATCCTCATCAACCACACGGGGTCCCTATTTGTCTACTAAGCCTCTCTATGCACACTGTTGACATGCTTATCCCGTTGCATGGGTTGTAATAACAATTCATGCCTGAGTCCGTGTATCAATGCAAAGGTCTCCAAAGTCCTTGCCCCTGTCCTCCTCCAAAACCAATGGAAGAGATCAAGTGTCCCACTCCTAAATACATAGTCATACTCCTTGGAAGTGCATTCTCAACCCATCTTCATTTGCCGTTTATACAAAAGAATGATTTACCAACTAATTCAAAAAGTACATGCATTAAAGACATGGTTCCACATGAAGAGGTAGGGAAGGAGAGAGTGTACCAAAATAAGTGTGAAGGGTTTGATGCATCCATATTTGCCACCTCTTGGATGGCCTCTTTTCAATGCTTAAGCTTATGCATAATTTTTGTGAGCATCCACTTACAATTGAAGGACTCAGCATGGGCATAGGGGACTCCTTCTCTAGTTTCCTCTAAGTGCAACACAAAGGAAAACCTCATGTACTATTCTCCATGCACCTTGAGAAAGACAGCTTGAAGGGTGTCAAATGAAACATTTCCAAATCTCTATAACAATTTCCATACCTTGCCCTTACTATTTTTTTAAAATAAAGAAAATTGGTAATTTACATAAATTGTTTATAGTATCTTCATCATTCATTTATTGATTGAATTAAATATTATATTATATCTACTCATACATACTTTGATGTTAAATTTGTTTCTTTCATAAATGCTAAATAAGGAGTTGCCTCATGTATATAGGTAGTTTGTGATACATTGTAGGCCGATACAAGATGAAACTTTATTTCATTTTGGTTTTATTTTTTTCCCCCACAAATAGGGCCCCCTAGTGACAAAAACTCGCAATTAATTAATTTCTCTATGTTTGGGGGGGTGTGCACTAAACATTAAGCTAAGGTAAGGCAACACGATGGTCAATCAAGGTAAGGCGATGTGATGCGATGGGGAGGACGCAACACAATGGGGAGGAGGGAGTTGATTGGTAGTGCAGCAGGTTGGAGGCTTCTTCCAGAAGCCTCCAAATCCAGAAGGTTCTCCAAGATAGTATAAAAGGAGGAGGGGTGGCAGTAGAGTGCAAGCAAGGGGGCTGTGAAGGCCTCTCCAAGATAAGGAGGAAGAGAAGGGGAGGAAGGGGAAGAGAGGAGTGGAAGGCAGGGGGAAGGGAGAGGAGTGGGAGGAAGGAGGGAGGAGGGGGTGAGAGGGGGAGGAGGGAGGCAGCAAGGAAAGGTGGATGGAGGCAACGAATGTGAGTGGAGAAGAGGTGAAGAGAAGTGAAGAGGTTTGCAATGATTAGGAGAGAAAGCTAAGCGGGAGCAGGATGCAAATTAATGGAATCTAAAGCTTATGTTAATTGCACTAGAGGAAAATCTGACTAATTAATAAATAGGTTTTGTAGCGCAGATGCAAATTGCGAGCATCTGAAATACATGAGTGAAAGACAATTTCTTATTTGCTATGTCGTGCAACTTTCATTATCAAGGTGAGTACTTCTTAATCTATTTTTGTTATTTGTTATTTGGACATAAGTATTTGTGCATTTTATGTTTACCATGAGAAATGGGAAATTGGACAAAAGTGTTCATGTATTTTATATCATTGATCACTTGGATTCATAAGTCAACAAAAAAAAATCTCACCATCTAATCTTCAACATGCTCTTATCATTGACTTGATCTTATTTGTGAGGACTGGTATACCTTCAAAGTGGTAGTGGATGAGAGATGAAAAGTTGTCTTGCACTTTGCAAATCATGAATGGTCATTGGGCATCTTCATGGGCAAACAACCTACAACAAAGGATCTAGATCTCCTCAAACCTATTGAGATGCATTTTGGAAGAAACTATATCATGTTGGAGCACTTGCAAAAATTACAGCTAGTGGTAGAGGTAGCAAAGTGGACAATGGAGCAGCTGATCTCTCAACATGAATTCAATGACCTTTTTAAAAAATATGCCTACACACTCAAAATGTCTAGAAGATGTTGACACACACATAGAGCCCTTAAGTGTATGTTTGCATTGTCACAATGTCCCATTAGCAATGGTATTCATCCACTTTGTCCCAAGTAGCTCAACCATCTAACCTACCAAGCTAAGGAATCATGAAAAGCCTTCCCACACTCTTTTCCTCTTTTGGTGAGAAAATGATTTCCATTCATATATAGAAACAAAATCACTAGATTTTCATTGTTACTATGCTGACGGCTCTAATGATGCTTAGGCATTGAAAATCGTGCCATCATGTTGCTTTTTCTAATTTCTTTGCTTGCAAATTCATAGGTTTTGTAGGATTTTGCTTCAAGAACTTGCAAGCATAAATCTTTGTAGGCTGGAAAGGGCTATATTTGACAATGCACCTACTAACATCGCCACACAAGCTTGTTCCCACATTTGCATCTAGAGTGAATTGCACATCTCAACATTAGAGAAGCAAGAGTTGTGGTCAATGTGGTGCCTGGTCATCACAAGCAAGTTATGTTGGCACTGGGGCTCGAATAGGCTCTGACCCTGATGGTGGTGATGGGGAGAAATTGTAGATATGTAGGTGACATGGGTGAGTATGAGGGAGAGGGTGCATCATGAATGGGAGAAGATGGTCCAAAAGTGGGAAAGAAATCTATACGTACATTTGGTGGCACAGATGGGCATGTTAATGATGAAATAAATGGGGGTAGGATGGTTGGTGCAAATATGCCAGGAGGACATGCGAAAAATGGGTGATAGGATGTGCGAATGTGGTGGAGGATGTCCCAAGCCTCAATTATTAACCAAGAAATTGCATCTTTTATTCTCTCACATTATAGATTCATGATTTCTAAGATGGAAGAGAAATCAAGGGAGAGAGGTGTTTTGAGCTAAGAGAGAAAGAGAGAGATCATTCGGTTTGTGAGAGTCTTCTATTATACATGCACCACATCAAAAGGTGGAGTTTTACACATCAACTACTTTTAAAATCCATCTATTATATTTCCCTCAAAGGGGATCAAAAGATTTACAACTCAAGGCTACACCTCTAAAGAGTTTGCATGCTCAACTCACCTAAATATACACACATACTAGAGTTGAATCACCAAACTTTACAATGCCTTTCATCCTACTATGTATCTATGCATTCCTTTTATAGCCTTTTGGCCATGACATTTTCCTCGATTCCCTCATCCACTAAATGCTCGCCTAGATTTCCTTGGCCATCCTCATTAGGAAAAAAGGGAGCTCATTTTGGGGCCTTTTATGGTTTGGAAAAATAAGCTCTCAACCAATCAATAGAAGGCCAACGTAACGTTGAAAATTCACGAAAATAAGAGAAAATAGAAAAAAGAAACAATACTTTATGTAAGTACAAGCGTGCTACATTAATGTGGAGATTGGTTTTTTATTCTCAGAAGATCTTTGGACGAGAAGCTAGAATCTAAACTGACATTTTATCTGACAAGATCCTTCCCGCTTCCACCTTCCTTTGAATTTTCAAATGTTGTGCCGCCTTTCGTGCGAAAGGTCTACCATTCTACATCATTGCCTCATTGTGCAACAGCCTTTCTTTTCAAAAACTGCTCCCTTGATCCTGTTTGGCGTAGAGTAAGATGTTTCTCGTCAACTGTCTGTTTGCCCACTTTCTCTTTCTTGAAACTTCAAATTGTTATCTTAGTTACATTACTTTGCTATTGTTACAGATTCAGAAAATCTCCATGGTGAACCAAAACCACGGCCGTTCTTGTGGAAGACGCTCTGTGGATGATAATGCTACGAAGGCAGAATTATACCAAACATCCTTACCCCGTCGACCTGCTTCTTCTATTTCGTCGGTAGAGAATTCAAGTACAGTCAAAACGGAAGGAACTTGGGAAAGGTTTAGTGTTTCGAAAGGAGCATGGGTGCTCATGCAACCTAGCAAAAGAAAAAGACCCCAGACAAAAAACATTTTCTTGGCATCGTGGAAGGGAAGAGTACGAGATTTTAAAATCACCAAAGGGAAGATATCCGTGAAAGAAGTTTTGATTCAGCACGTGTACATGCATAAAGAACTTGTCTTGCGAGACTATCCAAAAAATCTTCCACAACATAGGCCTAATTGTATATTTTTCTATTGTGGTTTTTTTCTTCATGAGGTGTATGGATTTTTAAGATGAAGCTTTCTCTCTTAGCTTATTGACATTCTTGTGTTGTTTTATTTCAGATTTATATCCTTCATCGTATGAGACATGGCAAAACATCGATTGTATTGTGGGATTTATAGATGTTCTGCATGGATCGATAGGAGAACAACAATACCAAGGTCGATGTGCAACAGAGCTAGCTCAATTGGGTATATTTTTTACTGATCATTTTTATCAGTTGCTGGACAAAGCTAACACACATGGTGTATTAATAAAACAAGACCTTCCGGCATGGAATTCGGTGGATTGGCCTCACCCACATTCTAGTGTTACAAAGGCATATAGGGCGAAGCTTTTTACAGAAGTACAGAAAGCTCTGAGGCCCAATATTGCCACTAGGATAGTAAAAATTTCTTTGTGCATGCCTCTCACAGTTTTTGTAGACTTGTTTAATACCTTTCCAGTGAAGGTTTCAAAAACAATGTTCACAGTTAAAGCAACAAATTCGGCATGCATGCCACAATTTTTGGATAAAGGTTGGGATAAGAAGACATGTAGTTCAGTGTTTTGTGAGGTGGTCCAACCTTCTATGCAACTGAAGTACATGGTTGCATCACAAAATTTTATTTTCTCTTTTTATTACAAGCGCAGTCGAATGCTAGGCACAAAGCTTGTCCCAATGGATCAAGATGAAGAGTCTTTTGGTGCAGAAAATAAACTTATTGATATTGATGTTGTTGAGAATGGTGATGTGCTAGTCAATATCTCATCAAGAGAATGTTGCTCCCTAGCTCGATTGCGCAGTGAAATTCTGTTTGAGACTGAAGGTTCTATCTCAAACGACTTTTTATTTATCTACAACAACAGAAAGGTACACCATCTGATTTATCCTAGTCTCATTAAGCATTGCTATTAGTTTAATTTACCACTCTAATTCATATTGCTTTTTTGCAGTTACTCAGAAGAAGAGAGAGCTCAATAAAATGCAAAGACATAGAAAATTTAAAAATTGAGATAACACAGACTCCATAAAGAAAGGTTTTGTATTCAATCAAGTAAGATTTTGTACAGAACTGTTTAGCTAAATCTGTAGAACATATTTCTGACATCCATTTTCTATTTATGTACAGTTTCATCCAGAGGCTGCTCTACATTTTCTGGAGGATCTTCTCTCTACTGCTCCATCCTGTCCGTGCTCCATCCTGTCTCCTCCACTGCCCCAGAAGCCTCTCTTTGCTGCTTCTCCACCTTCTCCTCAACATCAGCAGCAGGTCTTTGCTCCTGTGTCTGCTCCTCCTCAGCACTCTGTGATTGCTCCTGTGGCGTCTGGTCCTCAGCATTAGGTGCTTCATCTGTGGGATGAAGGTGTATGACACCTTCTTGTACTTTAGAGCTTTCACCCAGCTCCACAGTAGCTGGTACAATAGGTTTGGGGGAGGCATAGCTCAAAAACCTCCAAATTGTATGAGCTCTAAAATTATGTACATAGTTGGGGCTGAAGCTATCCTCTTTCATCTGCAATGGCAGAGGATAATTTAGAACACTTTGTATCATTATGAATTATCTTCAAGCTAAATGAAAAGTATTTTTCCTTACCAGGTCTGGCTGTTCCTTCTCAAAGTAGCTTGAAAGTATATATTTTGCATTGATCAGCACCCTCCATCCACAACTACTTGAATCATTTTGTTGTGGTGTCTGTACAGTTAGAAAAAAATGTTAGAAACTGTGAGCATCAGCACAAAACAAAATTATTCAATAAGTTCAAAGACATAGCATTTAATAGACTTTTTACCTCTAGACTTATTGGCTCTATTGAATCCAAAAGAGAGACATTTGGAGGACAGTGATCCAATGCATCTAATAGCCTTCTAATACAACTGCAATATGTATAATTTAGTTAGTATGGTATCAAAATAATGAAGTTCTAAGTTCAAAAAGCACACACAGCACTTACAATTTCAGCTCTCTGTGTGTGTTTTTTAGAGAGTTGAATAGAAAGCATTGCTTCTGCTGGATGTCAATAGACACAAAACTCCAGTGGTCACTGCATAAGGAAAAAAGCATAAGAAAATGAAAGGCTACAAGAGTTCCCAATATTAAAGAAGAATCTTAAAAGAAGTAGTCACCCACATACCTGCTATGGTATGGAAGTAGCAAAACATCAATTACTTCAAAATTGCAGTGTTTGAACCAGCTAGAAATACTCATAGGAGTCTCCTTTGCATCTCTTAATTTAGAAGAAATGGCTGGATCAACAATATGGACTGTATGCTGTACAGAGGGGTGAAGCCAGCTTCTCATCATGCTGCATAGGATCAGAAAATAATTAGGGTAGGTTATAAAGGAGTTACAAGGAGGATTGATTTGCAAAAAATATAAAATTTATAGACACTTACTAGAGCATTGCAAGAATGATAGTATCTGAGCAATACTCATTCTTATTAGCCAATGCTGCTAAGCATTGTTTTGTCAAATCAAAATCATTGACTGAAACTTCATCCTCAATATGTACAACTACATCAGGGCCCAGCTCCTTCAACCTTCTATGTATCTGTAGCTCCTTCTTTCCAGTCTCCACATCTATAATAGATTTTGTTTCTTTTATTTACTGCTTCAGTGAGTCCTCATAAGCAGCCTTCCCTCTGGTGTTCTTTGAGTGTGTTACCTCAACAACCTTTACCTCATCAACCTTCAACTTCCTTGTAGGTGGAATTAGCAATATATCTCTCATTTTGATGTCCTGCCATTCCACCGGGTGAACCAGCTTGTCATACCTCAATCTCACTCTGGACAAAGTGTTGAAGTCTTTGGCCATCAAAGTCACCCTGTGAGCATGGGCTGCTACAAGCATTGCATCCTCAAAATATTTCTCCAAGTAATCCTCTGCCATTTCCTGTAAGGAAAGAATGGCAGTTCTATTCCACCTGAACCCAAGGTTCCAACTGTCACAAATTTCTCTCACCAGTCTTTGAAAGGGTGCTTTGGGTATTGCAAAGCCTATAGCTTTCTGTTGCCTCCTTATCTCCCTTAGCACACCTGCACCCTTATTCAATCTTTTGGCCTTTTGCTTGAGCAAGCTCATTGGCTTACCCTTCCTACCATGTGCAGCTCTTCCCTTTGGAGGCACACTAAATTTCTTGGTACCTGCCCCAGCTGCTGTTGCTGCAAGACCTGGTCCTTTGCCAACTTTCCTTGCAGTTGACTTGGTTCTTGCCATCACTCTGAAAAACTGCATACAAAGGATTGGAAAGAGATCACAGACATGGAGAACATGTTCTAACAAAGAAAAGGCAATCACAGGGGTGGAAGAAGCCAAATAGAGAAATTTGCAATAAAATGCGATATGAGCAGTTTGGAATTTCAAACAGGTCCACATCGCATTTTGCTGCAAATTTTTGAAATGACATGCTGGTGCACTCCTACAGTGATTTCTATGTCTCTCCAACCAAATACAGTATGAATGGAGTTTATGCAAGAAGATTATAGCTATGGAAGTCACAAAACCAGAACATGTTCTAACAAAGAAAAGGCAATCACAGGGGTGGAAGAAGCCAAATAGAGAAATTTGCAATAAAATGCGATATGAGCAGTTTGGAATTTCAAACAAGTCCACATCGCATTTTGCTGCAAATTTTTGAAATGACATGCTGGTGCACTCCTACAGTGATTTCTATGTCTCTCCAACCAAATACAGTATGAATGGAGTTTATGCAAGAAGATTACAGCTATGGAAGTCACAAAACCAGAACATGTTCTAACAAAGAAAAGGCAATCACAGGGGTGGAAGAAGCCAAATAGAGAAATTTGCAATAAAATGCGATATGAACAGTTTGGAATTTCAAACAGGTCCACATCACATTTTGCTGCAAATTTTTGAAATGACATACTGGTGCACTCCTACAGTGATTTCTATGTTTCTCCAACGAAATACAGTATGAATGGAGTTTATGCAAGAAGATCAAATGCAAATATCACACTTGAAGATCTGCATTCCTACAGTGATTTCTCTGTCTTGGTTTGAGTCTATGCATTTCCATGCAGGATGTATTTTTTCTATTTTAGGCAAGAAGATTGCAGAGACTAAGGGGAGAACCCATTGTTACTAACCTGGAATCTATCTGTGGATGTGCTGTGCTGCTGAGGAGTAATCTGTGCTGAGGATGAACCTGTGCTGCTGGACAAGATGCTGATGCTGCAGAGTATGGAGGTAGGGAGGCAAGAGAGCAGAGACTGGAGGGCAAGAGGTCTAAAACAGGATACCACAAATAAGTGCAAATAGAATTAAAGAATCACTAAATCCCACACGTGTGGAATGTAGTCGTTTTTCACACGTGTGGATGGGACCCAGATCTCTTGGAGTTTGAAATTTGGCACGTGTGAAAGTACACTTTATTCCTTGGAACTTGTGCCATTCATGATTTCATCATCAATACCACAACCACTTTTCCCTCCCCTGGATCCCAATCTTTCATCCCTGCCACGACCCTCGCATCTTCCATTTCCTTCTCTCTGATCCTTTCCTACCCAGCACACTCCATCCAGACTCTGCAACCTGCCTGAAGACAGTACTGCCAAATCTCCAGGTTACCTAGAGTGCAAAGTTCAAGCTAGAGAAAGAGCAGGAGATTTACCAGTGCAACTCAATCAGCATGGAAAAGGAAAAAAAAGGTCAAAATTCTAGATTGGTTTCAATGTTTTTCAACATTTATTTCTTCCATCCATTGGATTTTTTATGTCCCAATGTCTTCACTCAGCTCCATCCTTCTTCTTACATTTTCAATTAATACTGTTCAAGAATGTGGTAAATCACCCAGAAATTAGATTGTAGGTTGATATGAATAGAAACAAGAAATTTGCAACAAAATGCGAGGAGAGTGGTTTATAATTCTCTAAACAGCCCATATCACATTTTGCTGCAAATTCCTATTGTTGACACCTTCCTCATGAAAAGTTTCACTCATTTCATTATTTCTCTTGCATATGAGATCATAGTGTCCAGGAATCACTGAGATGAACCAAGTGCTTGATTTGACATGCACATGAATAGAACTTGAGAATTTGCAACAAAATGCGAGGAGAGTGGTTTATAATTCTCTAAATAGCCCATATCGCATTTTGCTGCAAATTCCTGTTGTTGACACATTCCTCATGAATAGTTTCACTCATTCCATTATTTCTCTTGCATATGAGATCATAGTGTCCAGGAATCACTGAGATGAACCAAGTGCTTGATTTGACATGCACATGAACAGAATTTGAGAATTTGCAACAAAATGCGAGGAGAGTGGTTTATAATTCTCTAAACAGCCCATATCGCATTTTGCTGCAAATTCCTGTGTATTATTTGGTTCTCACTTCTACCTCATTAATTTGCTATCTTTAGCCCTGTGGAAATCTTCCTTGATGATGAGAAATGTTTTTGTTTTGGAACAGCTGGCTCCCAGGCCCCACCTTTCAAGAGGAAGCTGGACTTTTCTACTGCTATTATTAGACCACAGCAATCACTAAGTGAGTCATGAGATGTCATGAAGGAATTATCTGGTGATATACAATGCATTCACTGATTGCATATGTCAGCATATAGAATTCATAGTATATAAGTTTTTGAACAGGCAAAAAGAAGAGGCTGGAGCAGAGTGCTGATTCTTCCATCAAAAAACAAATGGAACCAGAAGAGGACAATTCTCCAGATTTGCTCCTATTTGAGTTTCTTCACAAATGCAAGGCTCAGAGTAACTTCCATATATACCACAGTATTTTCATCATGGAGTTCACAATGAGCTCTGTACTGGAGCAGCGCAAAGATTTTCTTTCAGACTATTGGGATGCCTTCAAAGAACTGACAGAGGAAGGAAGAATTGTGGGAGGAGAAAAGGTTTTTGTGCACCTAAATCATATTGTCTCCAATGACAGGCTGAGGTACCATGTGAACAGAAGATTTGACAGCCTGCCTGATCACTATAAATTCAACTGTACTTTGCACACCAGAAAGTGCAGAGTGCTAGAGGAGAGCATGGCATTTCTTATGTACATTGTCTTCAGTCAGGAGTCTTTGGATGAACAAGGGCAGGAAATAGAAGAAGAAGACACATCTGAAGTAGAGGAAAAGGAGGATGTTTCTTTGGTCACAGAAATGGCAGAGCAAGAAGAAGATATCAACCTTCAGGATGAGGGGCTGCAAGTGGCTGCTCTTGACCTTGTTCAACTGAGGATAAAAACTCTGAGGGGAGCAGAGCCAGTTGAAGATTTTGATGTTCAGAGCAGCAACTATGCAGTGCCCATGCTTCCAGGTGTGTTGATTGGTGGAAAGGATTATGTTTTCCTCCATGATATAGAGTGTATGTTTGATTTGAGGGAGGACTATGCCATTTCCCTTATTGCCCAAGCTTCAAGGCTTGACAAGGAGGTTGGCATAGAGGATGACCATTCACTACTGGCTTTGGAAACAATGTTTGATCCTGTAGAGGCCCTTTCATCTTGTTTCAAAGAGGCTGAAAAGTTCCAAGAGCCAGATGAAGCTGCCTTCCAGCTCACACAGGAAGCTATGAATCTCTCAGCAATATACACAGAAAAGCCTAAAGAAGAGGCTGGACAAGAAGGGAGAGGGATAAATCTTTGGAAAGATGAACTGCTTGTTGCTGATGAAAATGAGAAGGTACTTCAAATCATATACTTTGACTTCTGCTTAACTTTGTTTTTGTAGGTTGTGTATTGTCTCACTCCAATCCTTTGATATGTTGCAGCTACAAATTGAGGATAACACATTCCTCCAGAGATCAAGTGGAAGTAGGCAGGTTGGGTTTCGCAAAATGTCAGGCCTAGCTCATTATATTCATGATTAGCTCATTATATTCATGATCTAGGCAGTGCCAAGATCTTGATTTACCATAGGCAGTTGAGCAACAATGGAGAAGCCATTGTTTACTTCCTAAAATGTTTGTCCAGGGCTTAGGTGGACATGTTCTTTCATGGCAAAAGGAAAAGATCATTTTGATAGAGAGGTTGTCTGCCATAGATATATTTGGAGATTATGTGAATAAGCAGGCCTCTAGGGCCGCTTACTTTTTGTCTTACACTTCTTATGCATTAGCATGTGGTGTTAAGGAGCCCAAATATCTGGAGGGCTATGGAAAACACCAGCTCGTAAGGTTTCGAGAGCCACCCATGATTGCATCAGGCCACACAGTCCAAGAAGAGGAACAGGTGGAGAGAGCTGAAGAAAAGGATAAAGAGACAGTCGACATCAAGCCAATAAAGAAGAAAAAGACTCCAATCAAGATCAAAAAGAGAGTTCCGATCGGCAGGCCCTGGGAGAAATAGGATTTAGTCATCGAATATAGCACAAACATTATATTAAATTTGAACTGATTTGTATAAAGTCTTTGATATCTGGTGTGATCTTGTATAAATGATTAATAAGTTGATGATGAAATGATTTGTACATTTACATAGAGTGGTGTCGTTAAATATTAAATGAACAATATATTGAAATTGTAAACAAATTGTATTAAGTTCAGATCATATGTTTCACATTGAAATACTTTTCATGCATAACACCAAGAGTCACTTGTTCCACTAAAAAAATTTCTATTGAATGAGTTTGAAAACATGTGGACATAACACCAATAAGTTACAAATGAGTCCTATTCATGTTTACTTGTCCATTTATGGTTTCTAAATATCTTCGATTCCCTCCATTGTCTATGTCTCTCTGCTGCAATTGAATTGTCTAGAGCTTGTCTTCGTCTTTGCTTTTGGGCTAGAAGAAAAGCAAGCTTGATTTTGGAGCTAGCAACTTTTCTTTTAGCACGCAGCCTCTGTAGTATGCCTCGGTAAAACCATTGGAAGACTTCCTTCAGACTATTCGCCTTCTGACTCCCTCCATAGTGTTGTGTGTGTCTAAAAAATGCATTACGTGCCATGTAGTGAGACTTCTCCATGCCTTGGGTAGACCAAATAGCTGGGCATCCATACTTTTTGACAAAATAGGGAAGGTGGTTGTATATGATATGCTGTAAGACATAAGAATGCATAGTAAGTAATAAAAAAAAAGAGGATCACACTTAAGTAAAAGAAAAAGACATAACCTTACCATGTAGTGAGTTATATTGCAGGCTGTCCACGCGTCTTTCATTGACTTTCCAAAATGTTTAATTGCCTCCTCAAAGTTCTTGTAATCACTCTTTGTCCATGTTACTTTGTCACAGAACATGAAGAGTTGATCAAGAGACCTCCACACCTCTGCCTTCCTATTTCATGCTTCCCCATCTGCCTCATGATCTTTCACAGCATTATGGACTTGCTTCCACAATCCATAATTAATCTTTGAAACTGCTCTACCTTGCCTTACTTGCTTACTGTGTTTGGGTCGAGACAAGAATCTTCTTGCCTTAACACCACCAATAGAGGGCTTGATTGGTACCTCCTTGCCATTGGTAGACTTTTTAAAATCCTTTGTGATTTGAACATCTCCTCCATGCAGACCTATATCGGATAACACTTTTTCCAATGCTTGAAGAGCATCCTTTCTATTTTTTTCAGGACGGAGTTTCCAAGCAAATCCAATATATAAAAATACCAATTTCTCAATAATTCGACATAGACCATGCAATGTGCAGATGTGAACATTACATAGTGGAATGTCCAGAATGGCCTTGAAGTCAGGGTCAACTTTATCTCTATTAGGTGCTCTCTTCCACCATTTTGAATCCATTACTTGAGCTGATTCTTTGCAGTAAAGACAAGGAGACTTTGAGTTGCCTCCTTTACTAATGTTATACATGCACTTAAGTGTTTTAAGATCCCCGGCCATGTGCCACTCTACTTGAAAATCACCTTTTCCTGCAACATGGAGATTCTCGCCTTGCACTTGTCTTTTGATTATTCTTGGTATTTCCGTGTGGTGAAACACCCAATCTAGTGTTTCATGGTCTTCGGTCTTCACCTGCGAGATTATAGAAAACAAAAGTATTACTATATCAGATTTGAAAACAATGACCAAAATCAAGTATAAAACAACCCATGATCATACCTGGAACGAGCCTAACCACCATATGTGTTTCTCTGACTGCACACTAAAATACTTCGAACTCGCTTCAGTCAATGATGTATCAATTGCTCCATTCATCAATGTAATAGTAACTCTTTCCATTTTCTTTTCCTTTACAACCTCACACTCATCCAGTTTGATAACAAATTTCAAAATGCCTTTGCACTCCTCAAATGTTATTCCATAAAACTCGACCGTTCTTTTTTGAAGTTGTTGCAGATCTAAAAATATATTGTTCCAAGGATCATACACAGTGGTTCCTTTAACACCATGAAATATTTCTTCAATATGGATATATTGCCCAATAAATTCATCTATACTTTCATTCAAATGACCTCTTAGCCTCCACACGGTTGCTGGATTTGGCAGTAAAACTCGTTTAATCCTTTGATCTTTCAAAGTTGAGGATATCGCATGGAAAATCGAACTATATCCCTTCCTCCTAACTCCACTAACATCAAGAGCCTCTTGGATTATAGTGCCATCAACTTGATTATTGGATACAAAGTCCTCTACAACATTACGTTTGACTGTTTTGTATTTTTTTTCCTCAATCAAACCTTTTGCTACACCGCAAGAAAGCAATCCTTTCATTTGTTTAATAGGAAGAAGGTTCGGGTCCATATTTTCTTTTGCAGGCTCCAATAATTTCCTGTAGTAACAACACAATATGACTATATTATTCAGCACCTCCATTCTTATTTTGCGACAATCAACGAAATAGATATAGTCTAGAAGAGAGCCTTTTTGAGTATACAAAATGATAAATTTCAATCTAACCTTGCTTCCTGAATTCGTCGCTTGCATCCACCAGTCCCAGCCTTCAAATTTGCAATGTTTTTAATCTTCCTACTACGTAGTCTGTCTCCAAGCACGGTTCTCTTCTTTCTTGCTCTTGTCAACTCTTTTTTACTCTTTGAATGCTCCTCAATTTCATTCTGCAACTGCTGCTCCAATTTTGCACGAATGGCTATCTCCTCCATCTTGGCCCCCTTTTCTTGTAGGTACATCATTTTATACGTTTTCGCAAATGCAGACTGCACTGAAATATAACCAAGAAGTCCATTTTGTCCATCGCCGGCAAACCTCAGTAATGTGGTGGGATTGACAAATGGAGATGTAGAGTTTTTTACTTGACATTTTGGATATATGCTTCCATTGCACCATAAGTCAATATGTTGAAGCCCTTCTCTTCTCATATTTTCCCGCTGTTGAGCATTCAGCACCGTATCCTTTCATCTTTTTTGTGCTGGAGCATATTGTTCTTCTAAGTCGATGTGAAGATGGTGTAATCGCTTCTTCTCAGATAGTGACTCACTAGTATCGGGCCATTTTTTGTGCTTCTCAGGTTGCGAAGTTTGTTTTTCAATCTCATAGTCATTTTGTAACATGAATCGTGGAAGTGTGGCGGTATCCATGTGAATATTTTGAAAACTTGCAATCACTAAGTTCAGTGATGGACTCTTTATGAAAGGCCTGCACACGTCGGCCAAAGAGATGCGGAATCTTTGGTAAACAAAAAAAAATCTAAGAGGATATTTAATACAAAATCGTGTTAGTCAGACAAAAGATTATCTTATTCCTTTTTGAATTGACAGTTCTGTAGTCCTTACTGACAATTCTGAGCCACGTTTCCGTATTTTACTATTTTTGAGGTCTTTTAGGAGAGAAATAAATCAAAAAATAGTGAATTTCTTACAGGGCCCCAAAATGAGTTCCCTTTTTCCCTAATGTATCTTGACATCTCCACCAACTTGCCATCATTTTTGTAGGTCCCAACTACCACGCTCTATGGTACCTATCAATCCACCACCGCCTTGGGATTCCCACCCTTCTAGCCTTACTGCTTCACTTTTTAGTGCTTTGGGGCCTTTTCCTTCTCTTGTTTCCTATGAGTTGAAGTTGTCGTCCATGCCGTGGAAAGGGTCATCCTCCACAATAATATCACATTGGTGGCATGTCCACAGTTGTTTTCCCTATGCTTTTGTCTTTTCCTTTTGCCTTCGTCTTATGTCATTGCCTTTCATCTATTTCAGCTAGAGCTTTGCTATTCTTCTTCACCCCTATTCTCCTTTAGCTAGATCATTCACTCTTTATCATTATCTATCGAGCTTCGTCCTTTGTATTCATTCCTCTTCCTTGTTCCTCATCTTCAACCTTCATTGTTGATGTTAACATTCATTGCTTTTCTTCGGTGTTAACATTCACCCCTCCTTCTACATTTTTCAATGTCCTCATTGACATTGGTGCTCTTGCAACCATTTTTGAAGTTTCTATTCTTCACCTTCATCATTTTTATCCTTCTCTTGGTCTCGTGCATTCAATGAGACTATATATTGAAACCTCCATGGTTCATGGTCCTTCTTAGTCCTTTGGTCTATCTTTGGACCTTCTTTCATTTTTTCTCATCAACCTTTAGCTTTGGTGTCAACTTTCATCATTGGGTTTAGCTCCATTAGGCTTGTCTTCCTATGTTGCTTTGGTCATTGTCCTTCTTTCTTTGTCTTTAGTTTTGGTCTCTTGATTGTTGTCCTTTGGATTCAATCTAGTCTTTTAAACATACAGGTCTTAGAATCACCTTCCTCACCACCTAGCTTCTGGCCTTCTTTTCATCTCGCATAGTCTAGGTACACTCCTTTGACTCCTCCCTACTCCATTCCATAGTCAGATATTCATTTTTTTATTCTTCCAAATTTTGGGCTGCTCCCTTCATTGGCACTCATGCTTTGACATTTTCCCATCTTCTTTCGGGAACATGCCTTCATGAAGTCACCCCTTTTTTTTGGTCTCTGCTACTACTGGCCTTCTCTTGGACTCATTAGTTTTTTTATGCATAATGGCCATTTGGGGTGCATCCTTTGGAGATCACGAAGTCTTAACACTAGTTTGGTAGAAGCACATAAAAATGTCCTAGGACACTTTTATGTCCTGTCAGTGTAACAACTTTCTAGAATTATTCAAAAGCATCGATAAGGTATTTTGGGGTTTTGATTATTTTCCATAATAGCTTATATGCTGGAAAACACTTGGAATTATTATGTATTGGAACTTGCATCTATTACTTTGAGTTCTACCTATAGTTTTAAGATCAACCTAACACTGACATTTCAAGCTGTTTTCTCAAGTTTAAGATTAAATGGCCATATTTCTTACTTAGAATGAGTTTTCATAGAGTTTGTAAGTCCTAGAGTATAAGGATAACTAAAACACATATGTTTATATTTCCTCAGAGCTAGATAATCATATTCATTATGATCTATGGCCTTAAATGTAATGTTAGTAAATGCTGATGGTGAGGAAAAAATTGATCTTCTACAAATTCTTTGAGATGTCTAGCAAGTTCCAAACTCAACCATACTTAGTATATGTCTACAATAGGATATTATGGAGAAGAGTGAGTTTTTAGGGACCTAATGTCATGTAGAACACCAAATTCAAATCGTATATTGATTGTTCCTAGTGCTGTAATTCATGCTAAATTCAAGATATAAGGGTTAAAGGATATTATAAGAACCTTAATACATTTAAAGTTATACCTATAAAGTGACTTTAATCATGAATGAGTGATACCAATTTAAAAAAGTTATATACGGAACACTTATATACGTGATAATTCAAAACTATAAAAGTGAGATTAAATGCCAAACCTGTTTTGGTAGTTGATATTAGGAGCACTTAATCTATTTTAGTTTTAGCCTTTATTGTGATGTGGTTATGATATAATATTGTTATAGTTAAGATATGACGTTGTGTGGCTATTATGTGTAGCATATAAATATGCTTATTTATGAAATGTGACTTATATTGCAACCTGCTAAGCTAACCACTCTTGTTAATTGATAAATTAATCTTGCCAAAATGATTTTTAAACAAAGTTTCATCACTCTTAGGTGTTTGATATACTTATAAACACTTTGTAAAAAATGCTAGCTCCTTGAAATAAATTTTATTTTTAGGCATACTAAATAAAGTTTCAAATCTAAGTACTGTTTGGGTGAAAGACTGTGTTATCATACATTTATGAGCATTTTGTAATCATGCATGTAATAGTTTTTTGTGCTCCTTATATTTTTAGATAATAGTCATATGAGTCTACCTTAAGCTCAAGAGAAGAAATCACCAAAATACACATCTACAACAAGTTGTGATTTTTTTCCCAAAACCTCAAAAGGACACTCTTATGTCCTGTTATGCTACCAAACTAGTGTTAATGCATTGTCACTCCCATGTGTCATCATCCTTTGATGTTCTTACCTCCTTCTTGCCAATTCACCCTTTCTTTTTGCTTTTCATTGAGACTACATCCCTCAAAGCTCTATGACGTCGGCCTTCTTTTTTTCTTGCATAGCCCATCTCTCCTTCATGCTTGCTTGGCCCCTTCTTCTTATTGTCTTGTGAGGCTACACCCCTAAGATGTTTCATGCTGTATTCTTTTGTTTTTGCACTATCAAGAGCCTGTTCATGCTTGCTTGGCCCCATCCTTTTTATTGGGGTTTGTGGTCTTGTGCCATTCACCCATCAATGTGACATTCAACCTTGGAGCAACATTTTTTGTTTTGAACTTTGGCATTATTTTTTACATTAATTTTTTGTTTTGATCTTTGACATTTGTTTTTTGTCTTTTGTCCTTTGACCCATGCCTTTAGCATGTCTAGTTCTATTCGGGGATTTCATGCTCCCACCAAAATTTGAACCCAAGCATTACAATACATATAGGGAAAGTTCTTTCTATCATATCCTTTGGTTCGTTGCTCGTACTTCCTCAATTGTAGCATCTAGCAACCTTTGTCTCTTTGGACAGTAAGCTGTCCTTGGAGATGACCAATTTAATAGCTACAACACCCATCCAATGTCCCATCCGTGGACTTTTGTGCTTCTGTTCTTCTTCTTCATCCTTACAACTACATTTCCTAGCTATCTTTATTTGTCTTGCACCTTTGGCTTGGTCTGCATGCCATGGAACTTCTCCATCTTTGGTTGCATTCCACGACACTTCGGTCTCCCTACTTCCAAAGTCTTGGCCTCCTCAATTCAAAGAATCAATATTATGTGACCGGATAGAATGTCATTTTGGATTTGCTCGTAAAGCTAATTTGGGCTCCTTATCCACCACTTGTCTTGGTCTGTGACCTTCCATTGACTCCTATCTATCTAGTCCTACCTGTGTCATTCCTTTCACCTAGCCTTCTCTTCAAGGATCTCTCTATGTATCCTCTTTGCCCTCTCCAATTCTCTCGAAGCAAAGCATCAGCCTACCTTCCCCAACATGATTTCCAAGTGCTGATCAAGAAATTGTGTCCTTTGTTCCCCCACATTCTAGATTCTTGGATGGGCATCACACTTGCCAAGGTAGACGAGAAAACAAGGGAGAGAGGTATTTCAAGTAGAGAGAGAAAAAGTGAGAGAAACTTGCATCGCTCGGGTGGCAAGAGCCTTCTATTCTACATGCAATGAATCAAAAGGTTGAGTTTTATCCATCAGAACAACTGCCTTTCAAAATCCATCTATTATATTTCCCTCAAAGGGGATCATAAGCTTTACACTTGAGGATGTCCCTTTGAGTGACTAGAGAGTTTGTACACTCAATGCACTCAACTACATAGATGCACATAGAGCTGAATCGGTAATCTTTACATTAGAGTCCATCATGCTATGTATCTATACTCCACGTGACCCATCGATAACTAGCCCTTACAATGGAAGAGGGCATGCTCTTGTATAGCCTTTTGGCGATGACATCCACCTAGATTCCCTCATTTACTTGCATGTGCACCTAGACTTCCACAAAGATCCTTATCCTTACATGTCCACAAATTGCCATCATATCTGCAAGTCTCGACTATGTTGCTCTACAACACATATCATTCTAGTACCCCCTTGGGATCCTTGCCCTTTTGGCCTTATTGCTTTGCTTTTCAGTGCTTTGGGCCCATCCTCCTTCACACTTGTCACCTTTTCCCTAACCCATCTCCTTTACTTTTGTCACTCTTGTCTCGTCCTCCATCCTTTGCTCTTTTTTGCCTTTGCTTTTTGCTTCATCTTTTTTCTTGGCCTCTTTTGGAGCTAGATCTTTCTTGTTCTTTATCATCCCTTTCCTCCTTAGGCCAGATCATTTGTTCTTTGGTTTTTTCCCATCAAGCTTCATCCTTTGACTTGGTTCCTCTTTCTTAATCGTCATCTTTGGCCTTCATTGTCGATGTTAATGTCATTTTCTTTGGTGTTAACATCAATGAAAAATTGTAAGATGTAGATTGTCCACACTTGCATGGAATAAATGGCTAGGATGATTAGATATGATGGAAGACATGTAATAAATAGGGGATAGGATGGTTGGTGCAAATGTGATGATGTCACAACACTCAGTGAAAATCTTGAAGATGTGGATTGTGCAAACGTGCATTAAATGGAGGATGTGGTATGAGGGCTTGTGGTGGGCACTTTGTGGTTTTGGTTAGTGAATTTGTGGTTTTGGTGCAATAATAGCTCCACCTTGTGTAGGAATTCATGCAGCAATGATATTTTTCTGCATGAGGATCTAGCTTAGCAGGCCCAAGCTAGGCCTTTTCATCTTCTGCTGGCCTTGTTGATTAGAACTCTCAACCCCAACTTTACTCCCTTTTTGGGTTCACTTGGCACAATAGGCATATTGATGGATCATGGCGTAGAGCACGACTCGATTGCATGTATCTTTCTTTCAAAGCTTGGTGGATCGATCCAAGGGTACATGGCAATATTTTGCACTCAGTTGTTGTGACATCTGATCATTTTCTGATACTCTTTCATTTTTGCCTTGCTCGACCGACTCCAACTGTCAAGGGTCCTCTTCCTTTTAAAACGAACGTATCTTTTTTTGGTGATACTGCTTTTGATTCGAATGTAATATCTGCATGGCAAGTCGCTTCTCATTCATCAAAGCCTATATAGCATTGGGAGAAAGGTCTAGCTAATGTTACTAGTGTTTGCAAGGAGCATGGTCAGCGTCGAGCTTTCAAACAATGTTAGATGGGTGCTTGAATTGGTGGACTACGATCGTTACTTCTAGAGGCTCGGCAACTCTCTCCTTCTGACCCGTACCTGCCACCATGCTTAGGGTGCTTGAATATCACTGTAGGGCTATCGAGCACTCAAGGATTGCTACTACTCGTATTTAGGCTGGTTTATGTTGGTTGGAGTAAATTCTTCTTTGACGAAATTAAAGAGAAACGTTCTTGTGAATCCCTTTCTATTTGGATTGACGATCGTGGAAATGAGGTTATTAGGGATCTCAACATAGCGACTCTACTACAAGATCATTTGTCCACCATTGTTGGCTCACAACCACAACTCTTCCTTGACTATGAGCTTCAGTTGTAGTCTTTTTTGGAGCCTATGCTACTGGTTGTGCAACCATATGAGTAGTTACTACTTTAACGACCCTTTACTGAATCTGAATTACGCTTTGCTGTTAATTCCATGGCTAAGGAGAAAGCACCTGGGCCTAATGGTATTCCAATTGATTTTCTATCAATTTTATTAGGCGTTAGTGGGCAACAATCTCATTGCATTGCTCAATTACTGTGTTATAGTGTGATCTTTACTGCATTATGTAAACTTAGGAATCCTCAAGCTCATACCAAAATCATCGGATAGTTGTTGCCTTTTGTATGGTGCCCTCTCACAATGTTCAATGGTGCATATAAGATCATGGCCAAAGCCATGGCCATACGAGTTAAATTCATATTGTCACGGTACTTGCTCTCTCAGTTTTCTGCATGGTCATAACATTCACGAGGCAATTCTTAATGTGCTTCTTTCCATTGACTAGTTCTTAATTTGTCTTGCTGAACATGGATTTGGAAAAAGAACATGACAAGGTGATTTGGAGATTCATGCTTGCAGTTATGGGGAAACTTGGCTTTGGCAATGGGTTTTGCAATATGACCAGAGTGCTACTCTCCAATGCATCGGCTATTATTGCACTAAATGGGTACTATTATCATTCATTCCCTCTTCGTAGGTCTATAAGACAGGGTTGCCCATTAGACCCATTCTTGTTTGCCATTGTAACCAAGCCACTTCTTTGCCAATTAGATGCTCATCTCACTGTGGGTTCTATTCGAGTTCTATTCATGGTCTCCCTTTGCCTGAAAATTCAACCTTCTCTTCTCAGATGTTTGTAGATGATAATGCACATTTTCTTGAGGCTTACCCAAATAATTTACAGTGAATCCTAGATGTTTATTTGCACTTCGCTTTGCTACCAGATTCCAAGGTTAATACAACTAAGACTACACTCATGTGGTTATCTTAGCAGCCTATGATTGGCTTTCTTCATTTAGGTTTTTGGTTATCCATCTAGGTCCTGTAATGCGATATCTACAATGTCCTATTGGCTTCAGCATCACTCTCAAACACACGTGGAAAGATAAATGTCTCTCACTGGCAGGCAAGCTCACAGTTTTGAATCATGTCTTACTTCCTACATTGGTGTTTGTTTGTTCTATAATGCCCTTTTCTGTAGTGTGTCTTGGCAAGATTGATAGGTTATGGTCAGATAGATGACTTTCTTTCTCTTGGTCCTATGCAATGACTCCGTGAAGGCTCAGGGGTCTAGGATTACCAACGACTCTAGAGAAATGTCATTGTTTATGTTGTAAATGGGTGCTACGATTGCATTCTGACCAACCTTGGTCTAGTATCATGTGGCATTGGTTGCAATCTAGAGGAGTATTAGGTTTTCAAGGTCATTGGTAGGAAATTTTGATGTGTCCCTTTCTAGTTAATATCTCGGCCTCTAACTACTTTACCAGTTTGAATGCAGTGTGGAAGCAAGGTCTTCATAATTGCACCTAGCTTGGCTCTACACACATCATTGGGGACCCTTCCCTCTCTCTTAGTCTTTGCTTTACCTGATTCCCCTTCTCTAATAATATACCACCGGTTACCCTTAGTTCGCGGTTACCAAGCACCTTTACCAGAGCAGCGAGGCATTGTCTCTTGGTCTGATGTTTGGGATGCCTGTCTTCAACAATGGTTTCCCCTTCCCTATTTGGTGCAGCACTTCCATCTCACCGATCAAGAGGCCTTTTTTCTTGGCTTGGTGCTCAGTCGAATCAAGCTGGACTGGCCTTCTAGTCCAAATCATAATTCAACATTGAGATATCCAAAAAGAGCAAGAGTTTTTAAATGCAAAGCTTATTTCTCAATAAATAAGTAAACTACATGTACATAGTGTCATTGAATGCAAAGCTTAATTCTCAAAATGAGAGAGAGAGAGAGAGAGAGAGAGAGAGAGAGAGAGGAATTTACTAACATAACGTAATGGTACATGGGAAAAGACCCTTAGTAAAATTAACATAACAAATTCAATAACATTATGTGGGAAAAGACCCTTAGTAAACTTAACGTAACAAATTCAATTACATTAAACTTAATCCTAGGAACATAATTCCATTTCCATTTCTACTTGTTATGTCATGTACAAAGGGCTTGCTTCCATGCCTCAAGGTGCGATGCGAGTCTGAGTACCCACATGCGCAAGGGTGGTGAGGTTTGGCACACCTTGGTGGCAGAAGAGATCTCACCAAAAACTGAGGATCCAAAAGGCCACCGGAGGCCATTCTGACACTCGCACCCCACATCACTTTCTCAGGCATGAACTGTAGAAATGGCACTTTGAGCACTGAGATGCGAGCATTCATGGCCACATGGAAATAGGCCCAAAGTGGTCTTGACAAGAAATTTTAGGTAAAATGGTTTATATTTACTCTATGAAGTCTATCCTTTGAGCTTGTGATCTCAATGGCTTATTCTTTTCAATGGTGTATAGTTTCAATTTGATCTTTATACCAAAAAATACTTAACAAAGATTTGACTTAAAAGTAGAATTTCCACTACCCACCATTAAGTTAAACCCTTATTTTCTACATTTCAACTTGTTTCTCTACACATGCACATAAGGTCTTTATAGTACCTATTTCAAGGGAATTAGATTTGTATTTTTTCAAATTTTTGAGCATTTGTAACATCATTCCATTTCTACCCATTATATCATGTATAAAGTAGTCTTGACAAGGAATTTAGATGCCTTTGAATCCCATTGGAATGCACACTTCCCTAAAATGCTTGACTAGCCCTTCTAAAGTATAAGTAATTCTCCATTAAGCACTTCTTGAGTGATGCAAAAGCCTCAATGGACCAACGTTGCATGACCGGGAGAGAGAGAGAGAGAGAGAGAGATTTGCTTGCCTCTAGGGAGCCTTAAGGAGCAATGTTTCAAATTGGGCAAAGCAGAAATTAGGCATTTTTAGAATTTTTAGAAATGCATTTCCCCCTCATTTTTCCTATTGGACAATATCTTGATAAGTGGCTTCTATACTATTCTTTAAGGAAAGGTTTCTAGTTCTCAAAGGAGGGCTCCACGTATCAGTAGGAGGTGGAGTGGAGGAGGAGTTGGGAGATCCACGTGGCAAAAGAAGGTGGGCGAGGCACTTGATGAGCAAATTGAGTGGTGCCACGTGATGCCATGAGCCACACATGCCACATGGCACTGTGTGGGCTGTGGGCAGAGAAGAGAAACTAGGCCACTCTGCTTTTACGCTAAACTAGCCCGAGAGACATTTGGTGCAATGGGAGAAGCCTCATAGATTGTGCATTCAGGACCAGAGCCAACCGTATGGGCCATGGGCCATGGCAATTATGCCTTGAGGTTCTACTACTGCAGGCATGGAAGTTGATAGTAAAGCGCTGGAGTCAGAGTCGAGACAGAGCATGCAAGTCACAGAGCTTGATCGACTGAAGTCCCTGCCCTTTGAAATCTGCAAGACTGCAAGGATGACCAGATCAGTAATCTATAATAGTAGAGACACTTGAATTTGTCACAAGATGAGATCCGCATCGTTGGTCATAAAGTATAGTAGATCAAATTAAAAACAGATGACCACATTTAGGCAAAGTACTGATTGGGACATGGATCAAAATTGAAAAATTTGAGTTAAGATCCGCAATGTAGCTCACCACACCATTTGAACTCAAAAAAGGTACTATTTGGGGACGCTGACTGAATGGCAAAAATCAGAAAGCATATGCAAATATATACTGTAGGTAATTGGAAACTCGATCACAAACGGCAAATTCAAACCTAATGTTTGGGCGACATACTAATTCGGATGGAAGTGCCAATTATAAAGCAACAAATCAGAAAATAGGTTGGAAACCTCGATCTTCAAGTGATCCAAGAGATGAGCAGTGGGGTAGCTTTTGGTACCCACAAACAATTGCAAGTTGGGTGTCGACGTTCATGTACGTTTAGTAAGTCGGAGGCTCGAAAAGAGGATCAGAATTTCCAAGAAGCCAAGGTGCAGACTCGTAGTCAATCAGAATTTCCAAGAAGTCAAGGTGCAGACTCGTAGTCAATGAGTTAGCAAAGATGCTCTCTCAACACTTGGCAGAATGAGAGATCAACACATGGCAATGTCGAAATATCCAACCGATTGTGACACATGGTAGCACGTAGCTGGAGTAGAATGTCTTGAAGGCTCAAAATATAGCACTCTCTTGCCCTATATCGTGCGTTGGCACATACTAAATTTGTCCCATTGGATCAAGTCCCCTTAAAAGTTAGAACCTCCCTTGAAAAATCCGATGCCACTCTAAAAAATCTGGTGAACTTCTTTGCCACATGTCACACTCCTTGCCTCCCCAGCTCCCTTGACAACTGATAAAGGCCATGTGTCGGCCCTACACATCGAAATCCGGTCGTATCCTGGCTCACAGCATACAGCCGGTTGCCGAAATCCGATCGTCTTCCTCCTTGAAAGAGCCTCTTTATGGCCCTTCCATATTCCATCTTCAAACAACCTTAAAAAATAGATATATATTTTGCAATATTAGAGGCTAATAGATGGCCATACTAAAATTTAGCCTTTTGAAGGAAGGTGAGGTGGTTGATGGGACACACAACCAAATGGTAACAAAGCTTGAAAGCTCATAGTCGAGAAGACGTGGACATGAAACCACGTGGCAAAAAGATAATTCAGGCAAGTATCTTCTATTGTTCTATTCTATTTCATCTAGGGCTGCAGCTTGGTGGTATTAGAAATAATAAACAATTTCAAGAGTTGTGTAGGTCATTGGAAAATTGCCTATAAGTCTATTATGCTCAACACTTATAGTATACAAGCTTCAAAGCTTTGCCAATCTGTGGAGGAATCCATCCATTGAGCTGATTGCCATGTAGTGAAAAAATGCCAAAAGCGAGCTTAGCGCCTCCAAAGCAAAGAAGTTTGCCAAGGTTGTGGGAACACCACCCATCAATCCATTAGTAAAAGGTAAATCATTGAAGTCGTTGTAGCAAAGTCTAAGAGTAGCTACCCGGCAATGAAATACTGCTCAAGGTAAGATGTTGTAAGCTGGAGCAACGAGAAGCTCCAAGAGAAGGGGGGCCAAGGGGAGTACTTAACCAAAAAGGTCCTATGGCTACGGTTGCAAATGGTGACATGAACGATTATCAATGCGACAAAGGTGCATGGATTGATGAAGGGGAGCAAGGGTGAAGTTCAGTTAACATCGAAGGTAAAGATTAAAAGGGAGGGAGGGGGAAGTAGTAAAGGAGAGGGAAGGCAAAGCAAGAAGGAGAGGTCGACAACATCATAGCAAGGTTGCTTGCAAGCTCCTTGAAAACACAACACATAATGAAGACAAAGATGCCTATTCTACAAGTAGACAAAGATATGGTTCACCCTTAATCCCTCGCTAATCCCCTCTTATTACCCACCATCGATTTATACATGTACATCTATATTTCCTTATGCCTTGGGTGTGTTAGCAAAGGAGGGCTCCATGTGGCAGTAGGAGGTAGAGTGAAGGAAGAGCTAGGGGAGCCACATGGCGGAAGAAGGCGGAGTGGAGGGAGAGCTCGGAGAGCCACGTGGCAAGAGAGGATTCCTGTTGATGGAGGATGGATAGGATTTTTGTCCATGTGGCACGAGGGTGAAAGCAACACCAATGAGCAGACTCAGGAGATCTCCACGTGCGACGCTGACCACACGATGCATGGGCCTTGGAGTGATAGCGTCGTGGTGACATGTGGCGATGCATACACACAGAATAAGTCTCTCTCTCTCTTGCATACACACACATATAGTTACACATAGTATATATATATATATATATATAGAGAGAGAGAGAGAGAGAGAGAGAGAGAGAGAGAGAGACATGAGGCATGTGATTGCCCCAGAGTTGTTAGTGTCGTTGCTTCTCCAAAGGAAGGATTAGGGGGAGAGAATAGTCCTATGCTACCATTGATCGTGACAATGAGATAAGCATATGCATACACATGTGAGAGTGTCTCTACATGTGTATGTTTAACCCGTGTAGACGGGTCATGCTACTCGTCTCTCTTAAGTATGGACTTGAATGAAGACTTTAAAGTGGTTGGATACATTTCGGCCATAAAAGTCGTGAGCAAACCTTAATCATAATTGGCCTACAACACAACCTTGATGACGTGGAAAGACCCATCCCAAACTCTAGGTACTTGGTAAATGGGCCAATAACTGTCCCGTTATGTTCGCATCACATTTTCTCGACTCCCCTGCTGCTAAAGCACCGTTCCCTTCTCAGCTTTTGCAGCGGAAAGATATGTACCACGGTGTTGCATCGATCGCACCACCTATTAGGCTTGCCGTGGTCGCATCTTCTCGTTCCTGAAGAGGCCAGGTTGGGCAATTTTCCGCAGTTGGATCAGGAAAGGGCGTAGGGTGAACACAGCCATTGAACGAAGTACGTGCTGAAGGAGGCGCTGTAGTCCATGACAGATTCAATTGCATCTTCAATCACTCAGATAGATCCCTGTACTGAAAGCTGAATCAAGCCTGCGGCAAAGCCATCCTAGGACTCTAGGCGTCCTGATTGGAGAGGCTGATTAGCCAGGTTCGAAAGTACATCCGGAACTTGCAATCCACTCGTCCTCTCTTTCTCAAGGTTCTGGCCCGGAATGCTGTCTCTAATTGGGTTGTGTGATTACATCTGCTGTCAAGGTAGCCTGCACTGGACGTGCGTTTTTTTCGTCTCGAGAGATGGAGTCCAGCAAAAGAGCGGTGGAGGCTTACAGGCGGACCCGCCTCATTGATCATGTTACCACAGATGATGACAAGATCGCTCCCGTTTATCGCTTGGATGAGATCTGCGACGCAGTTCGATCGTCTCCCAGCGATATCGTCAGTGAGATGTCCGATTACACAATGAGACGACTCGGCAACAGGAGTCCTCGTGTTAAACAGAAGGCAAGCTATTTTCCATTGCAAAATGTGGTTTCATGCTTTTCCATTTACTTGCAACAAGTCTGTTTACAGCGGAATGATTGCGCCTGCAGACCCTTAGAATGATTAAATACGTTGTCGGAAAGGGCGGGCCGGAGTTCAGAAGACTGTTGCAGCGCCAATCGGCAGCAATCCGCAAACTTTTTGATTATAAAGGCCCAGTCGATGCTTTAAGGGGTGATGCTCTCAACAAGGCCGTTCGAGACACTGCACATGAAGCAATAGCTGCCATTTTTGCTGCCGACGACAAAGTTTCTCAAAAGGAAGAGGTTAACAAACGCATTATGGGATTTGGAAGCACCAACTTGGACATACCTGCAGACGGGAAGAAATCTCTAATTAACGAGGTTGTCGAATTTGGGAGCACCTCTATCAAGCAAGGTTTGAATAGGATTAGCGGCTATTCGGGTAGCAGCAGCAATGGCATCAAAAGGAACGATTTCGGAAGCTACGAGGGTCCTAGTTTGAGGAAATCTCTCACGTCTGAGAGAGAAACATTTGATAGACTTGAACTAGAGGAGAAAGGAGACGTGCAGGCTGCAGCTGGGCCCTCTGTTTATGATTCTCGGTTTGGTCAGCAAGAGGTAAGTAATGGAAGAGGAGGAGCAGAGAAGGGGCTTCATGCCTCGCAGGAAGAGACACTCTTGGACATGTTTACAACTCCAGGAGGGATGCGCTTACAGCCTACCCGAGAAAATTTGCAGACATTTTTAGCAAATGCCCTAAAACTTGATGCGAAGAACCTTGGTTATGCATTAGAATCAAAGCTACGCTCACATTCTTGGCAGGTGCTTCTTTTGTAGTGTACTCCCTTAGCAGGACGATTGACGTGTTTACAATGTTGTCCTGAATATATTGCAAGCTTGGTTTTGCAAAGATAACTTTTTTTTGTGGTTTCAACTTAATAAATGCTGTGTTCCCCTGAAGATTTTGGATTGTCCAGTGACAGCTGATTGAATATTATCTGAAATCCAGTTCCACTGTTTTGTAGCTCATTAATTGATGTAGTTATCGACTTCAGGTTCGACTTAAAGCTTTGTGTGTCCTTGAAGCAATCTTGCGTCAGAAGGAGCAGGATTTCTTTGCAATAGTTGCATACATATTTGAAGAGGATGCAACTGTCATTCATGATTGTCTTCAGTGTCCTCAGACATCAGTGCGAGAGAAAGCCAAGAAGGTATGTTGTCCTTGAGAAAGTTTGTTGTGCTTTTGCAAGAATTTTGGTGCAAGCATTCTTTGCCTAGGTGGGTCATTCCATTTTAAGGCTTGAAAGCTCTCTTTAATGCCTCTCCCTATATTAAAGTATTTATGGTTTTTATAAAATTGCCTTCTCGTTAGTCTTGTTGAATTCCACGTTTACAGAACGGAATTTGTTCTTGACAGAGCAGGTCCTTGATCATCTTGGAGTTTTGAGAAGGGACACTTCTGTTGAAGAGGCAGTAGGACCAACTGATGTCAAGGACGTAGCACCTTCTGTAGTCCACAACATGCCTGATTTGATTGACACCAGGGAGCCAGACTTGCTAGGTGATGCAAGCAGCCATGCAGATTTGTCTAATTCCACATTAGGGATTTCTACTGCAGCTGGGGATTTGTTAGGAGATGGTTTGTGGGGTGAAACTTCAGAAGCCACGTCTGGAACTGGTTCTGATGATCTATTTGCTGGGGTATCTTTCCACACATCAGATATTGCAAATGAGTTGACAGGTGATTTGCTCTCAGGTCTTTCTGTAGATGATAATAGGTCCTCAGGTGATGGAGGAGTCGAGCTCTTGCTGAATAGTCTGATCACTGAAAAAGCTGAGGTCACAGCTGTCAGCCAATCTGTACCTCCTGATCGCCTGGCTGATGTAATGGGGACTGTTTCTCTGAGTAGTTCTGGGAATGGTGACGGCTTAGGTGAGAACGGTGCCACCACTCCAAAGTCTACATCAGTACGGGTTCCTCATCATGGCAATGGTGTACCATCTCAGAAGTTAGGAAGTTTGTCAACCCCACAATCGACATATATGAATCACTCTCTTCTGCTGCCAACAGGAATGATTGGGGCTTTCCAAAGGCCGACGATGATGTCACAAAATTTTGGGGCTGGGGCTTTGTTCCAACAACAGGTTTTCAGTGGAATGGCTGGGCTACAGGGATTTGGAATGGGAATTGATATGGTTAATGGAGGACGTCTTCAAGGAAGCACAGCACCTGGAAGAACGCTCAGTGCATCTTTTGCTGATGGCTTTGACTTTTCTGGTGATGCAACTTCAAGATACACACCAACAGCAGAGTTTACAAAAAAGGAAGATACGAAAGCTTTCGACTTTATCTCGGTACGTTACTTCTAAGTATTATTGATTACTTAAGTAGAACAAGCTTGAATTAGGGTGAGTGAATTTGCTTGGGTGTGCTTTTGTCTTGTGTGCGGTAGCTTGTTAGACAGCTTGGATTATCTTCTCTTCAACCATCAACTTCGGTTCCATATAGAGAACTCCTGATGTGGGCAGCCAGCCATTTATAGACGACAACTCCTACATTTGACTCCCTTTCATCACAATTTTTATAAAAGAGTGGTCTATTAGAAGCTTTGAGAAAGTACAAAGTCAGCAATCCGTAAGGTGCTCTAAGGAAAGATGCTCACTGTCCTGTAGCTCGCCTCTCAGGGTCTCAGCTCACTGCCAAGAATACCCCGGAAGCAGGGGCCAACAGGTATGGAAGTGGGGTATAAAACCAGCGGATACTTCACTGTGTGCAAATATAAAGGTGCCTGCAGGTCAAGCCTTGCAGAAATGCTTACGCATGGCACACAGAGTAGATATGATATCATGCCAACAAGCGATGGTGCTTGAATTCCTCCTTGCACTGTGGGCTGGAGCCTGGTCCGGATGAGTCTGATGGAGAGGTGTTGCCACATTCTCATCACTCTCGGCATCAACAATGACCTCTTCCCTGTTAGAGGGGCTTCTGTGAAGATCCATTGGTGGTCTTGTGCCACTGGACCCCTGTGCAAGGAGTGTTTCTTGGAAGTCCCTCCTGAAGCAAGAGCCCCTCAAAAGCCCCTGGTGATGGAAGAGCTTCCAAGGCTCTATGCTTGGAGTGAGCCCTCTAACTATGAGCAGCGCTGCTTTGCATCTCTGGATCAATAATGCTCAGCCTGGGAGGATCATCGTCTGCCAAGCAACCCTCGCTTCTGTGTCCCATCTAAACCTGCCCATATAAAGTTTCTTCCGAGCTGTCCCATACACCCTTTGTGGAAGCACCAGCATGAAGCTATGTACCAGGCAATGGACAAAAGAACCTGTTTCACCATAATCATTGTACCTGTGAGGATCGCTTGGTTGACCTCTAGTAGACTCCGGAGCTTCCTGTGTATAGAGGAGCTTCCTGTGTACACTCTGTATCACCAGGGCTATCTGTTGAGACATCCAAAGCCACCTGGGAGCCCAATGAGAGCTTCCTCTGATGCTATGGAAACCTATGGATTTATTCCAACCAATCTTGGCTCCTGAAGCCTTTTAATAGACCTGTAGGAGGTGTCTCACCCTCTCTAGGTTGGTGACGGTGCCCTCCACATAAAGGGCTGTGTTTTTTGTAAGCTGAGTCCACAAGCTCCTCATCATGTTGGACTGGCAGACGGATCCCCACCATAGTTCCTAGGAGTTTCGAAAACGGGGAAACGGAAACGGGCAGGAAACGGTGTTTCGGAGTTTCGGGCACCAGAAGAAACGGAGTTTCGGTTTTTAAGGTTAATAAAATATATGTTATATGTGTAATTATTATTAATACATATGTCATACAACAAGGCCTGAGAGGACAACAAGAAGGAGAGGAGAGGGCAAGGTCTGAGGAGAGCAAGGAGAGAGAAAAAGCCTCCCTTGTGTGACTTGATATCATCTTCTAGCTAGAGTTGCATGCATAGAGAATTGAAATCCTTTGTACTCATTGCTTTGAGAAGCCAATGTCCTTGTAGTCCCTTCAAGAAGGCCCAATCCACCCTATCGTAGACCTTCTTGGAATCCAAGAGCGGTGGACACTCTTGCCATGCCCACTTGGTGGCTTCTTAGAAAGTAAGGATATTGTCCAGGGTGGACACTCTTGCCATGCCCACCTGGTGGCTTCTTAGAAAGTAAGGATATTGTCCAGGGTGCTCTACATGTTGTGACTGATGTCTAGGAGGGGCGGTCAAAACCACAAGTGGCCAAGATCTTGTATGTGGTGTCAAAGAGAATGATCGGGACCACTAATGGATGTCTGATTGCCCCTCTTTTGGATTAGACAAATCCATCCGTGGGTGAGGATTTAGGCAACTATCTTGATTTGAAATTTCTTGAAAGGCCAAGCGCAATGGGGTGCCCAGAAGTAGGGAAGAACATTGGGGAGAGACCTATCGGACCAAACGTCGTGCTGATTTGGTAGCATTGGAGGTCCAGTGCAAGTGAGACCGAATGCTGATGCTTTTACAGCATCAGCAATTTCTCATGGCTGCTCGCAGTTCCTCTCTCCAGCAGCAGCTATCAGTGTGAGTCCATCATTTGCTCAGGGGTCATCCACCCTAGAGCATAGTGCAGTGGACTATCCTCGCGCAATACCCACACATAGTTCGTCATCCATAGCCAGTGCTTTATTTGCTCAGGAGTCTTCCATCTCCAAGCACAGTTCAGTGGACTGTTCTGTTTGAACTGCTTCTCTTGGGTCTGCCAGGTCAGGGGACCATTCAGTTTCCACAGTACCTGCATGCAGTTCTGCAGGGTGGTTCACCCATGGGGTTATTGCAACCATTTCCTCAGCCAGCTCTGAGGGGTCTTGCATCCCGGGGGCTAGCTCAGCTCAGTCAGCACGCCCAGATGATGAGCCTCTTGGACCTACCACTCAGGGGGATCATCCAGGTTTTGCAGCTTATTCTCTTGCGTCTACCATCTGTGGGGATCATCCAGTTTCTATAACTTATTCTCTTGGAGTTCCCACCCGAGGGGATCATTCAGTTAGTATAGTTAGTTCGGATGGGTTTTCCAATGTTCGGTAGCTTTGTCATGTCCAGTTCATTCCTGTGGGTCTGCCACCTAGGGAGCTTAGTTAGCTGGATCAGCTTTATCAAGGAAGCAGACAGTTCTCACAGCTATTTTGATGGGTCTTCCATCTTTGGACCCTTCCTAGATCCATCAGCAGTATATTTGTGATGAGCCTCTTTCTTTTTTGGGGAAAAAATAAGTATGTAATTATTGATCACAGATTTTACACAATATCTCTATATCTCCTCACCAGGAGTTACATAACATTAGACCACTTACATTGAAAGTTCTGCTGCTGCTGTATACAAAATAGCATGGAAATTGACATCATGACTAGCAGAGAAACATGTGCATAGAGGTAGAAGGATCGGAGTGGTTCCTCTTTGACCTCAGAGTTAAAACCTCTTCCATGTAATTATTTCAGAGAATTCGGCTCATACACATGCTGAATTCACTATTCCAGCTTCTTCATATCATATTTTTGAGGGGTTCCTTTCTATTGCTTTTGGTTCCCCAACTGATACTCATGCTGAAAATCAGCATTTACAGCAGCCTTCTCTTGATCCACATGCCCCGATTCAACCACCTGCTGATTTTGTTCCTCCACAGGCAGTGGATGATGTTGTCAGGCAAGAGATTCAAGAGATAAATGCAGCAAAAACAGCTCCAAACTGGTTGCTACAGACTCTCAGGGAGAGTAGACTTGAGGCACCTTTGCCTGGTAGGACTCGTAGTGCAACAAGGCACACAGGGGGCTCTTTTTGTTGAATCAGCTTATGTAGGTACTCTTCTTGATGAAGAAGAACCTGATACTTTCAAAGAAGCCAAGGATAATGTGCACTGGATGAATGCCATGCACAATGAATTGCAGTCCATTGAGAAAAATCAGACCTGGGATGTTGTGGATTTACCACCAGGAAAAAATGCCATTGGTACCAAATGGGTTTTCAAAGTGAAAAGGAAGCCAGATGGGTCTATTGATAGGTACAAGGCACGGCTGATTGCCAAAGGATGTGCTCAGAAAAAGGGCATAGATTATGAGGAGACTTTTGCTCCTACATCTTGGATGACAACTATCAGATTAGTTATTGGCATGGCTGCAACTTTTGTTTGGAATGTTCATCAGTTGGACATAAAAACAACTTTCCTTCATGAGGACTTGTAGGAAGAGGTTTATGTCAAACAGCCTCCTGGCTTTGAAATTTCAGGCAATGCACATCAAGTTTGCAAGCTGAATACAGCTTTATATGGGTTGAAACAAGCCCCATGTGCATGGTATGCCAAGATTGATGCCTTCCTGGCAAGCAAGGGGCTACACAATAGTCCCACTGAAAGCACCCTCTACATCAAGAAGGATGTGGGGGATATTTTAGTCATCATTCTTTATGTAGGTGAGATGCTGCTCACAGGGTCAAATGAGGAAATCATTGCAGATTTCAAGGCTGAATTGAAAGCTGAATTTTACATGACAGATTTAGGCATGCTAAATTTGACTCTATCTCTTGTAGGACGACGACTCCTTTTGATCAGCCTTCTTCTTTCTGCAGCCCCTAGCATAATGTCCAGGCTGGTCGGAGTAGAAGCATTATTTCTTTTTTTTTCTTCCTCCTCTAGATCAGATTCGTCTTTTTTCTTTTTGTTGGGCTTGCCATTGCCAGGTTTGCCCTTTCCTGTGCCCTTACTCTTGCCTTGTGCAACAAAGGCTTTTGTCATTGCCGCTATTGCCGCCGTAGATCCTTGCCTTGGGCTCCTCCTATATCTAGTGTTGGGATTATTGTGGTCACCGCCCCACCTATGAGCTCCCACAGGAGGAGGACGTGGGAAAGGTATACCAGCAGCAGAGTTTGACTCTGAGAGAAATGTGGGCAGGTCTGAAGACTGCCATGAGGGCAGATCAGAGATTACAGGCAGTCTGCCATATAGGCAGCAATTGTAGGTGCTGCAGCAGGACCTGCAACGGACACCAGATTGGTATGGCTGCAAGTAAGACAGTACGTGTCAATCTGGGACTGCCAAATGGCCATGCAGAGCAGTACAACAGGTGAAGACTGCACGGAACAGGTCAGCTTAGTGCAGGAGGCAGTCTGGTCTGTGCAGACAGTGAGCAGGGCAATAGGCACCTGCCATGTGGCATTTCTAGAGGTTAAAAACTGCTGCAGGTCGGTTGTTACAGACTGGGTTGGCCAGCCTGTGGGTCTGTTTGTCCGGTTACCCTGTTTAACGGATACCAGATGGGTATGGCTGCAAGTAAGACAGTACGTGTCAATCTGGGACTGCCAAATGGCCATGCAGAGCGGTGCAGACTGCACGGAACAGGTCAGCTTAGTGCAGGAGCGAGTTGGGTCTATGCAGACAGTGAGCAGGGCAATAGGCACCTGCCACGTGGCATTTCTGGAGGTTAAAGACTGCTGCAGGTCGGTTGTTACAGACTGGGTTGGCGAGTCTGTGGGTCTGTTTGTCTGGTTACCCTGTTTGGGGTTGGCCAATTCAGAGGGCAAACTGCCTTACGTAAGGGCCGCATTGGGGGCCTTGCCTTTCTACTCAGGAGCCTCACTATTGGCTGCTCTTTGGGGCAGCAGGGAGGCCAGGGAGCAGGCGACCTCACACATTGGCTGCAGACAGGAACACCAAGGAGGTCTGGATCAGTACAAGAACAATACCTTACCATAGGCTGTATTACGAAGCAGCAAGGAGGTCTGATGGAGCAGTATCTGAGAAGCCTACTGAAGTGTCATAGGAGCACGCAGGCTGATCGAGTTTTGAAGGTGCCAGGAGGAGATAGAAGACAGTCTTGAGTGCATCTGGGCAGTATCTTATCTGCTAGATGGCGGCACATTGCGCACACCTTTTGTATGAGGTTTTGTCTATCTTTGGAGCAATCTTTTTTTAGTGTCCTCTATTGTGCATTGTTTGATATATGTGTTTACATCTACAGCTATCTTCTTGTATGTGGAGATATGAATCTGTTTCCTAGGCTCCGTTTATGCACGTTATTCTGCAGGGATGTTGGCTACATCAAACAACCTGCATCTTTGTGTTTTCTTAATATGTGTATCAGAGCCCTGAGGAAGAATCACAAGTGTGTGGAGCTTGGGGGTGAGTACCTTTGGAAGGACATCTCAGTTCAAGCTCTTGGAAATCATCTCCTATATCTGCAGGACAGGTACCTTTGCAGTAGAGGACAGAGGGAGAAAAGGGCAGAAAGATAGATGGGGAAGGTGACTGGTGTGCGGAAATAGGGGAGAAGGTCTCCTTCCTTGAGCAGCCTGGTCACAGGCAGAGCAGATGGAGAGGTGGAAGGGAAAAGAAGAAAGAAAGAAGGTTGCAGATGGAAGGTGGGGGAGCAAGGAAAAAACCACTGCCCACAGCAGACCGCTTTCCTGTGTGGCCAAACTCTTCCGTCCCACCATCCACACCCGTCTTTCCTGTGTGGCCAAAACTCTTCAATCATCATCTTCGCCCCACCCCACTCCCCGCCCCTTCTCTCCCCCTCCCTCCCTCTCTGTGCTGCTTCTGTGCTTGTCTTTTTGCTCATCCTGTGAAACTTTTTGGGCTGTTTTGCTAGGCTCTTTGGGATGAGTGAGATTGTTCACATATATGTTGCAATGCTTACTCTTCTAATGAAGACTGATCGTAAATGCCTTTTACAGGATCATGTGTGTGCTGCTAGAGGTGCAAAAAAGATTTCTTGACATTTTTGTGCTGCTAAAATTGGAGACACAGAATACAAGAGATGCATTGCTGCCAGTGTTGGTCAATACCACCGGCCCAGGTTTCAGCTTGTAGCTGAGCTTATTTATCCCTTTTCCAAGCAGAGTGATGTACCTACAGCTGGTCGTGGTTCTGAGTTTTTTAATTGTATTATATTCTTAGCAATAAGTGTTCTAGTGAGAAGTTTGATTAATTTTGGTCTCTTTCAAATTCTGGTGCTCAATCGGTCATGGTTGGCTTTCAAATTGAAAAAGTGATTCTATATTCTGGAAATTTAGGGATGGGGAGAAATACTGAATACCTTCTACTTAAGGAAGAAAACAATCAGTGAGAAATCACATGATGAGATGCCAGGGCAAGATTAAAAGATCCAGTCTGAAAACTTACGCTGTAAATAATGCTTGCAGTTGTCTGCGTGTGGGAATTCTTCTCAGCCAGTTGAACTGTCTGTGTAACTTCTCCCTTTAAAGAAAAGCTGGTACTGGTTTTTCCTTGTCTTTCTTCTTTTGTTGGGTCCTTTTTTTTTGCCCCCTCCCGGGGGGGGGGGGGGGGGGTTGCAGAGGGGGGTGTGTGCTAAGAAGCAACATCCAAGGATCTGTTCTGGCTGGAAAACTCTTTGGCAAGGAAGCTTAAGAAGCAGTATTTGTTGTTTCTATAAAACTAAAATTTTATTTATTATCAATGTCTTGAAAGCTGGGATCTTATTAGCGGCTGAGTCTGCCCTTCACCTCTTGAGTGTTGACAGAATATCAGTACAAGGCCTTTGTATAAATGGATGGTCGAGTACTGTGGATGTGTGGATCTGTATTGAGAGCATATGTTTATACTATGGTCTCACACCCACCGTTGGGTGTTGATGATATCAGTGTGGATGTTATAGTAGTAGTCCCCACTATGCATGACGAGTAACTTGGCTCGTCTACGATGGGCTAGCGACCCGCTTCGCTGGGTCTCAAGGATGGGATCCTTAGGTTCCTTGAAGTTCAAGGAGTAAAATTTTAGGTTTTAATTTACAAATCTAATGCTTTTTACAAAATTATCAAATTGGATCTTTAGCATTGCCTTTAGTGGGGGAAAATGTTTTCAGTAACATTGCATCTCTCTCTCTCTCTCTCAAAGTTTACAAATCTCAACGTTTGTATGCTTGTAAATTTTCAAACCAAATCTCAATGAAGCCCTAACAATGCCTTTATTTGGAAAAAAATAATCTTAAACCAATAGCGTGTGTGTTGAAATCACCCATTATATGATGATCTCTTATAGCAACCAACATAACAACAAAACTTTTATAAACACAACAAATATACTAATATCTAAATGCAAGCGACATACTTTAACAAAAAATGTGTTCTATGAATAAGTATACTCAGTATATTTCAAACGATACATTCGAGAGCAATGTATGAATATGCGAGAATATATAATGTGCATAAGTTTTTCAGAGATAAAATCCCAAAGCCTACATAGTCCTTGTATCTTGGAATAGAACATAGAGGTGCTATGTGGTCTAATGATTCTAACAACTCCTTTGGGAATTACACCATAAAATCTTAAGTATATTCGTCTCACAAAAAGTAGGTCACAGATATGGGCAGATAAACATAGAGACAGAGTCATATGTGAGGTTCATCCATAAAGGGGCGATTAAATGAACTGTCTTAATAAAAGAAGCCTATGTCTATTTATTGTAATTCTATGCGGAAGTTGTTCACAGTTGTACTTTGAAGTCAGAAATCCATGTCACACTTATGCAAGGTAAATAAATCAAGTTAAAGAATTACAATTATCAAACCAAAAGACATTTGCAACTCATTAGTTAGAATACTTACGTGTAGGAGAACGGATAAGATGTAAGAATTGATATATATAGTTTTTATTTTTTTCATGAAAGTATTCCATCCTACATGCTCTTCGTAATGCAAAAAGCACATAGAGATCCTGTGAGGTCTATTGGCTCTCGCAACTTGTCGAGTAAGGATATGATAGTACCCTTGATGCATGTACTCTCCAACGACATGATCTTGGTGGAGTTTTAATAAAAAACTTGAATTGGGGACGAATTTATAAGAAAAAATAATATTCATCTTACATACTAATCACTTATTGCGAAAAAAATAGAGCCACAAAAAGGATAGTTTAGTTATTGAAGATAAGATGCAAACTCTAGCAAGTCAATTAGTAGTTGTGGTATCGTTGGAGTTGACCAGTACTTGGGATCTGTATATTTTTAAATGTTAGTAAATATATATTATAAAATAGATCAAGTTAGCATTTAGCTATTAAACAAACATGTACCTCTGATATTAGCCATTGAGTCGGTGGTGAATGTGAATGATTCATCCATCCTACCATATTACAATAAAGATATACAGTGTCAAAGTATATACAGAGGAGAAAACCACTAGAATCGTTTTAGAGAATATACTATGCACTTTATAATACGATAAAGACAATATGAATGGAATTTGGTGACCAAAGAAAGTTTCAAGAGGGTTTGAAAGACAAATAGCATACTTTAGCTTGTTGTTGTTGCTAATCGTAAAACTTCATTGTATACAACGTTGGTGGTAGAAAACCATGTCTCCACCATCAGCATTGGTCTCACACGCATTACCTTGAAGGAATACCTTAATAGAATTTGATGATCGGACAGGTGAGAAAGCCACATGCAACTGTCCATGACTAAACACTGGTGTCGTTAAATATAAGCCAAGAACAGGCATCGTTTGGCCTTGTGATTTGTTTATTGTCATGACAAATGCTAGTCGAACAGGAAATTGCCGCCTCCTCATTTCAAATGGAAGTTTCAAGCTATTGGGAAGGAAAGTAATCTTTGGAATGAACACTATCTCCAACATTGACACCAATTGTAATTTCAGCTTCTAACGCCTTCGTGTGGAATTCTTTGCACAATCGGGTCCCATTGCAGAGTTCTATCGAGGATTCAGATTTCGTAACAAAATAATTCGAGCATTCTTCTTCAGAACCAATCGATAAGGTGGGTATCCACCTCCAAGATCAAGGCTGTTCAGATACTCTATTGTATAATAGAAAGAATCTTCACCAGAGTTAATAATAGAATTTGTACTTAGATACTATTTTTCATCCCCCGGCATTGTCCTTAGTGCAGCATTATTGATTGCATCGACCTCAAGGTTTTGAGGTACTAGAATAGCGCGGTGTCGGAAGTATGGTGCATAATCCACAACCCTTGCAAGTCCTTGATACACCCATTGAATAAGGCCTTCCATGGACTTTGTATCTAAAAGCATTTTCGATGGAATTATGACATCACCTTCTTTTGTGCATCTGTTTATCCCATTTTCAATGTCCAAAATCCACTGTATGAATTCATGCTCTGTTGAACTATCACCATTTTGGAGAACATGCATATTTTGTATCAGCTTTAATACCTTAATGTATCTCCATAATTTTGAGTGGTATAACGTAGCATTAACAATCTCCTCTCATCCTGCCTTTGGAACCACTGACAATACCTGTCTAAAATCTCCTCCTAACAATACCACCTTTCCACCAAAGAGCTTATCATTTGACATGATATCTTGCAATGTTCGATTCAATGCTTCAAATGCAAACCGATGCGTCATTGGTGCCTCATCCCATATTAACAACTTAGCCAACTTCAAAACATCTGCAAGTTGATTGTTGACCTTTACATTGCAAGTACTAGTGGCGTGCAAATCCAAAGGTATCTTGAATCGTGAGTGTACTGTGCGTTCATTGGTCAAGAGTAATGCTGCAATCCCTGAAGATACACATGCCAACCCGATATGTCTCTCACCACATAATCGAGACAGCAAACAATTGTAGAGAAAGGTCTTTTCGGATCCTCCTGGACCATTAAGAAAGAAAACCTCACCAACACAAAATTTGATCAAATGCAATTTGCTGACAATGATTCAGGGCACTTTCCATCCGTTGGCCAATCTATGCCTCTTTCTCACCATTGAACATTCTTTCTTCTTCCAATAAACCATTTGTAGTTGACAAATATGCTCTGTCAGGGGTATAGGCAATCCATCAAACTCTGTTAATCTTCGTCCATGCTAATGAAGAATGTGATCCAAGTGTACCAACATCTTATTTCTTGCCATGGCATGTCGGTCGATTACATTCCCCAAACTTGCTTCTAATGCATGGAAGAAATCATCTGAAGGACCGGAGGAGAATCTTTCCCGCAAAAGGCCAGGAGACATTGGCTCACAAAAAACCAAAAGTGTGACAAAGAGATGTCTCAATTGTACACTATTCTGATAAAACACAGGCTCTTGCATACACACAAACCATTCATCATCACTTTCCAAAAAACCTCTGGCCACACATGCTGCCTTAAAAGTAAAAAAACTTGCCCATCAAAAGTGCATAGCTCATCAAAAGACTTGCAACCCTTGCAAACATTAAGCAACATACGCATGAAGTAGAGCTCTCCAGCAGATGGAGAAATATTATACATTTGGCCGATGGTATTGCCCTGCTTTCATCTAGTCCACTTTTGTTCCAGACTAACTCAGTTGGAAAGTCACCATAGTATAAACCATTTGAGTCATTGTGTAATCGATTATAAGTGAACCATTTTGTGAGAGTAGTCTTTCTGTTTTGGTCTCTATCCACTATATTCTGCACATCATGATCATCCCGTAATATAACGTTATTCATCATTGGCAGATGAACCTGCAACCTTTGGACATCTAGATTTTCATCGTGCATAGCATACTCATAAATCCGCCAGCACGCTTCTGATGCTAATACATATTGTGCATCTAAGTAGCTACTAATCTCATCCATGCCACCATCGATTGGGTTGTGCATTTGTCCTTGTCCTTCCACACGATTTATCTACATCCTAATGGTTGCTCTATCATGGCCCTTGTATATGTATTTATACAAATACTTGACTGCAGTAATTGTTGAGCAAATTTCAACATTAATATGTGCCTTGTATTTCATGGAGAGGAAAGGATTAAATAGCACAATCCAATGATTATCTAATGTAGCCCCTTTCACCTGAATCTTTCTACCATCATCTCGATGCATGTAAATAGGATAACCATCATTGCCCACCACAGTTGATTGAGAGAACACATGTGGGCAACGGTGACTACATTTGCTATCAATCATGCAAGCAGTAGAGGCATTGAGTGTACCACAGGGTCCATGAACATTACACTGCCTAATAATCTCATGCAGATCAGGAAAAAGTGTACTATCGGGTAGCTCTGTGCATACCAATCGATCATAGTGACCAATATCTATAGGTTTGAGGCCACCTTCCAAAATCAAGAGTATATGCAAGTGTGGCAAGCCTCTCTTTTGAAATTCAATCACACATACATACCCAGCTACTTTTCCAAATAAATCATGCTTCATAATTGATTGCATCATATCCTTGTGCTTTTGATAAAACACATGGATTGTCAAATCTGGCCGATCTTGTGCAGTTTGTCTTGGCAGTAATCCTTTAGATATTTTAGGCTAGTTCGGATTGCAAGTAAATGTGATGAATAAATGAGGTTTTCCCTTTTTCCTTACAATGGCCATTGCATCTTGGTATAGCCAACACATATATCGTGGCCCTCCAGTGAAAGAAGACGACAACATGACTCTAGGGCCTACAACATTGCCCATTACATTGTGTGTCCCATTAGCTGCATTGACCATGTCCATCAATCCTTGGTAAACCTCTGCACGTAAAGAAACTTGATTGTTGCATATCCAAACCAACCTAGACTCTTCTATACTAATGTACGCATGAACAATGTATTGTTGCAACAATCTCCCCCCATGTAAAAGACATGCAGTTGTATCCAGCCTCACCTGCAAACAGTATGCATAGTACTCTCTTTGAGTAACACTTTTTTGACGTATCTCATGCAGTGACCTGTCATTAGTAGCATCACTATACGGGATATAGAAATGCCAGCCATCCTCCCCTCTAGGAAACAACAGATGGCATGTATGATCGATGCAAATTAGAGATTCTTTTGACATGGCCATTGTGGGTTAAAATTTGAATGTCCCGGTTCCCAACATTAGAGTCATCCCCTTGCCTTGGCATGATAGTTGCAACCTCACTAGCTGTGGGAGCCAGGTACTGCCTAGAAGTTGAACGTTTCTCACAGATCACCATCTTCAGCTCTGCATGTGGATTTCATCTCAAAACTTCTCCCATAGCTACCAATGCATTGGCATATGGATTGCATGCATGCATCATTCTCTGCAATAACTCCAAAATACCAGGATCCAAACCAAGCATGCCATCCAAACGGTTTTTCAATTCATGCTCCCTATCGTATGCATACAGCTATGCAAACCATGGGATTCCTTGTCTAACTCCGTCAGCCAATAAATTCCCAACACGTTGATATATGCTACCATGCACTCGAAAGGTTTGTGCACCTCTATTTCCAAAAAACATTCCATTGAGTTGAGCACCCAATGAAATGAAGGCCATCACACTATTATAAGCTCTTATGTTCTACTTAAGTAGTCTACTTCTTGCATCATTGCCATTCAATAAAACTCTCAAATCCTTGGGTGGTTCCTCTAATGGAAATAGTGATACACGCCCAACCTTACAACAATGCTTTCCCACAACCTAATGCACATTTCCTCTCGTCTCTTGCTCCCACAATTGAGCATTGTAAAAAATACAACGACTAGGTATTTGTGTCTATACATTTATCTATAGTTATTTATTTTTTAATTTATGTGTGTACATATATAGGTACGCACACACACACACATGTTTTGTACGTGTGTATGAATGTGGTATTGCTATATTTGTATGTTAATGTTTGTATTTGTTCATGCACCATATATAATATATTTGCATGTGTGTGTATGTGTGTGCGTGTCTGTCTATCTATATAACTATCTATCTACTTAACATACATATAGTTGACTCTTTGGATAAATGTGTGAGTGTTTCTCCATTCATGTATGAATGCAGTGTTGCTATATTTGTGTCTATACATTTATCTATAGTTATTTATTATTTAATTTATAGGTGTACATATATAGGCACACACACACACACATGTTTTCTACGTGTGTATGAATGTGGTGTTGCTATATTTGTAAGTTAATGTTTGTATTTGTTCACGTCTGTATTACATGTTGCACAATATATAATATATTTTCATGTGTGCGTATTTGTGTGTGTGCGCATACACACACATGTGTGTTGATTATTTGGACATATGAGTGAGTGTGTCTCTAAGTACATGTGAATGTAGTGTTGCTATGTTTTCATGTGTGCACATCTGTATCTGCATGAGCTTACATATATGCATCTTGACTCTCACCTACATGATTATAATCCACCACTCATCCATCTATTTTGTGTGTGTGTGTGTGTGTACCTATATATGGACACATACGTTTATAGGAAGCATAACAATTCCAAGGCTAGCTTTCAATTTCCTAGAAAGTAGTTTTTTTTTGTTGATCTTAGGCCTTTACCTCACACTTTAGAGGGCATTGGGAGAAAGATCAGATCCTGGAGGTTTTCAAAGACATTAGAAGAATAATCGTCTCAAAGGATAGTCCAAAAGGGTAGTATTTTGACATTTTGATAGGCATCCTATCAAGCTAGTTAAAGGGCAGCCATGTAACATGGGGTGGAAGAAATCGGCCATTGGCCACCCATTAAAATATGTGGCAAAAGATAGACCAATGCTTGATTGCACTCTTAGATAGATATACAAGAAAGGGTGACCCATAAATTTACCCTTTTGAACATAAGGCAAGAAATAGGGCATCATTTGGTTGTTGTTTTTGAAAATAGTGCAAGAAATAGGCCTTTGGTTGCCCTTTTGGAAGAAGGTAAAACATACACTGGCCTTAAATGGATTAACCTTCAACAAACCTTAAATGGATTGACCTTCAAGACTAAATGGATTAAAACCTTAAATGGATTAACCTTCAAGAAACCTTAGAATTAGAAAAGAGAACATTACGAAATCATTAACTTTAAAACCTTAGTTAATGAATGAACAATCTTATGAAATGAAACTATGAATGAATACAAGTGTGGCACCAGGCAATTCTATGTACTCTGAGTGGGCGACTAATTCAATAAATGCTCCCTCAGATTATACATTGGCAAAAATTGTGAAGCTGCAGGATGCAATAATGGCGACTTACAGCTTATAATGGATGCACAGATGATAGACACGACTTCTCCTTCGTAAAAGATGGAACTAAATGGCCATATTATCATGATCTTCTTTGCCATTCGATTCTCGTGCTCTTACAACTCATCCTAGATGAGACAATATTTTAAAAATACCTTTAAATCTAGATCTGAGAATAAACATACCCTACTTGTTAATTTTAAAAGAGTGTATAAAATTACCCCTGCTATAAATATATTTATGTAAGTGTTAAGAATAAAAATACCCCTCATTTTGTAGTATACTTACATTTTCGAGGTGGACCCCTGCAATCCCAATTAACCTAAGGTTTTTCAATTAATTAAATTCATTAACACTCTCTCATTGCCTCGCTACCTCTCTGCCACTCTCCTTCCTCTCCCTCCACTCCCTACGCACAACCCTCCCCTCCCCTTCTCCCTCCACAGTCCCTCACTCAGCCTCCAGCCACCCTTTCCTGTCCACTCACCAGCCCTCTCCTGTTTGCCTCTCCCTCCCTCAACTCTCCCGACCCCTGCCTCTCCCTCCCTCAACTCTCCCGACCCCTGCCTCTCCCCTCCCTCTCCCTCCCTCAACTCTCCCGACCCCTACCGCCCCCCTCCTCCCTCTCTCATATACTCAGCTCAGGGCGGTTATTCAGAAGCTTCTGGATCTTCGCGAAGCTTCCCATCTACCATTTCTTTAATCAATTTCCATATCAAAGTGGCATTGCGCTTAGGTTGATTGGCCAGCTTAGGTTAATCAGCCCATCTCGCTCCCCCAAAAAAAAATTAATTAATAGGGGGATTATTGAAGGAATTTCCTTTTATTTTAACGATTATCGGATGATTGTTCGGTTATAGCAACACCACATTCACACATGAATGGAGAAACACTCATGCATTTATCCAAAGAATCAACTATATGTATGTTACATATATAGAGAGTTATATACATAGATAGCCACGCACACATATACACACACATGCAAATATATTATATATGGTGCAACATGTAATACAGACATCAACAAATACAAACATTAACTTACAAATATAGCAACACCACATTCATACACACATAGAAAACATGTGTGTGTGTGTGTGTGTGTGTGTGTGTGTACCTATATATGTACACACATAAATTAAAAAATATATAACTATAGATAAATGCAACACCACATTCACACATGAATGGAGACTCACGCATTTATCCAAAGAATCAACTATATATATATAGATAGATAGATAGATAGATAGATAGATGGATAGATAGATAGAGAGAGAGAGAGAGAGAGAAATATATACATAGTTGTGTTTGTTTATAGGAGATGGTGGAATGTGTTTCACATTCAATACATCTTCATAGGAGAAAAATTTTACATTCAACATGTAGGGCACATCGTGATTTTGCTAGACAAAGAACAATGTGCAAAAAACAAGCTACTAGAGACAACTGTGGAATTTTATCATGATGGTGCACACAATGTGCGACATGATAAGTTTGGAGAAAGGAGTGAGACAAATACTCCAACTATAATAAGAAGAGTTCGGGTGGTTGGGATGAAACTTCTCTTATCTCTTATATTCCTTAAGGCGGCTATTACCAGACTTGCCACGTGTCTTGAGGATGGAGGCTTACGAGAGGAGGAGGAAGGTTCAAGGGAACTCCATGGAGGTTCGGCAAGAGCAGGGAGGTTCGAGAGGGATGGGGACTAAAGGTTTGCAGGGACACATGCGGACCGTCAGGCTACTAAGCACACAGAAGCACAGTCGCTTGCAGGTCTCGGAGCATGCCGTGGCATCGTAGCATTGGATAGCAGAGAGCACCAAGCGCAGCACCCACATGTGGCAACAACCAGCAGGGGGTAAAGGTGCAGTCCTACGGGTGTGGGCTACAAAGCAAGCACCACATGGCAGCATGGAGAGTTAGGAGAGGAAGAGAGAGAGAGAGAGAGAGAGAGAGAGAGAGAGAGATCAAGCGAGCGAGACAGGATCGAGAATGAGAGGGGGGAGAGAGAGAGAGAGAGAGTGTGAGCAAGCAGAATGAGAGAGAGAGAGAGAGAGAGAGAGATCAAGCGAGCGAGACAGGATCGAGAATGAGAGGGGGGAGAGAGAGAGAGAGAGAGAGAGAGAGAGAGAGAGAGAGAGAGAGAGAGAGAGAGAGAAGAGCAAGAGAGGGAGTAGAGAGAGAGAGGGAGAGAGAGAGGGGGAGGGAGAGGGGGAGAGACGAGGCAGAGAGAGTGACAGATAAGAGACAGAGATGAGAGAGAGAGAGAGAGAGACAGAGAGAGAGAGAGAGAGAGAGAGAGAGAGTTAGAGTTAGAGTTAGAGTTAGAGTTAGAGAGAGAGAGAATTAGGAGAGTAAGAGAGTAAGAGGGAGGGAAGGAGAGAGAGAGTGTGTGTGAAACAGGGAGTAGAGAGAGAGAGACGAGAGAGACAAGAGAGAGAGAGAGAGAGAGAGCATGAGCATATGAGAGAGAGAGAGAGAGAGAGAGAGAGAGAGAGAGAGAGAGAGAGGGAGAGAGAGAGAGAGCGAGAGATAAGAGAGATATTAAGAGAGACAAAGAAGAGAGACAGATCGATAGAGAGAGAGAGAGAGTTAGGAGAGGAACAGAGTAAGATGGAGGGAAAAGTTCAATGCTTAAGGTGCCACATCGATTGCCTACTCATAATTAAAAGTTCAATGCTTACCTGAACACTCGCCATAGCCTAGGAAGTCATGCATCATCCACATCAAGACTGCTTTGTAGTTGAAGTCTCATGACGAGGGAGGCCTACTCACATATGCATCCCCCCACAAACCCTTAAATGAGCTCCCCAATACTGGCATTGGATCCCAAGGATGCCCAAAAAACCTTTCGCTAGAGCAGATGCATAACCCATCGGATGCACTTGGAGGTGCATCCACAAAGGCCACACATTTATGCGCCCGTAGGTGTTCTCGTTGGCACCATGGTTTGGAGGGGCGCCAATGCAACCAGTAATGATCAGTTGGAGTATAGATTTCCACCACTAGATGATGGTTTTTTGAGGGGATGGTCACTATAGGGTGTGTAGAGGGTGTATAGCATGTCGGGGCCACTGGTTTGCAAGTTCGTAGTGGAGACCCTTGGAAATAAACCATGTGAACTTGTGATTGCCATTACGAGGTGCCTACAACATGCAACCAATGTCCAATGTGCACAGAAAACAGAAAAAAATGATGTATTAAGTATATGTCAAAAAAATTTTAAAAACGGCGACATGGAGACAGCCATGGCCTTATGAATTCTATGTAAACAACTCGGCTGCAAGGTGGATAGCGACTAATGCTTGAATCTCCACAAAATGTTTGTCAGTTTTAAGCTGTGTTTCTCTCTTCATGTGCATCACCAAAATAGCTCCACGGAAACAGATATTTTATACTATATTTCTCTCTTCATGTGCATTGCCAAAATAGCCCCATGGAAATACATTATGTCAAAAGAAGATGCACCCTTGAGGGGCAAATTGGAGATGAAATCACACAAGCAGAAGGCACCTGGCGCTACCTCTCTCACAAAACATACGTTTTTGTGTTAAGTAGCATTGTAACGCACATTACTTTGGCCTTCCTAGTAGATTACTTTTGCGTGCTTCGTTCTTTCTTTTGGAAGCACCTTTTCAATGACAAGGTTGTAATTCTTTTTTCTTTCCTTTATTGGCATTATGAATTCCTCTCTCCTTTTTTGATTTTTTCTTATTGACAAAATTACCAAAAGATGGCAGAACCTCTACATAGACCCTACTAAAGTAGTTAAAGCAAATAGGCTCATATCACCAAGATAGAGCTAATAGCCAACAAGGACTCAAGAGCAAGCTCTCAACATCTCCCCTCAATAGCAAAGGTTATGAACAAGCCATGAGTTAAAATCAATAGGTAGGGATGTAATAACATCAATAACATATGCCTTCTCACCAACTCAGTAAGGTTTGACTTCACAATGATGATGACCTGACCTTGAACTCTATGATGCTCCCTGTTGGAATCTCTTGGCCTACATATATCCCCCCTCTAATGGATTTGTGGGTGGCACTCAATAATTGGCCCTACCATTGAAAAAGCAAAGAACTATGGCAATTACCATTGAAGTAATGTTCATGAAGTCATTCGAATCTAGCTGAACCAAAGTTTGGATAAGAACATACAATGGAAGGCCTTGATTACAAGATGCAGGGGTCTATGGTTTGCCACTTTAAATGTAAATTTGGTTTTGTTTTGTGGCAACTTCTAAACCATTTGCTAGCTCTCCACTTAAGGTACGAGTCTATGCTTCCTAATGTGTAAGGTTGCTTATGAAAATAATACCCACTTATTCCATGGGTGTCCAATTGTCTTGACCATTTGGAGAAAAGCAACTAATTGGCTCATAATTGTAAGCTATAGCTAAATGTTGTAAGCAACTAATTGACTCATAATTGTAAGCTATAGCAAAATGTTGGTTTGGCATCTAGCTCTTAGGTAATAATTGTGTACTTTGATGTACTAGAAGCTATTACATTCATGGAGGAGAGGTGCATGAATGGCTACCAACTTGAATGGGAGTTACTCCTAGAAATGGTGAGGAGGCTATCCCATGTCATTTAAAACATTCCATCCAATAATCATCTAGCTCTACAATAGTCTTTTGCTTCTTCATTTTATAACCTATAGGATGGATCTTGCTTCCTTTATACTTTTCTTTATCTTATTAACCCCTCCTCATACAATGAAGGAACCTCTCAAACTCCACTTTCTATGGTGGGAAAAACTCCAATCCTTTGCTAGTGGACCCACACTCAAGACATAACCACTATCACCTAGGCTCTTCAAATTACCCATTGCACTGAGATATGAATCAACCCAACCCTCACCCTAGGTTGCTCCCTCCCTCCTATCTATAGACTTCTCAATCATAGCCCCTACCTCTTCTCCCACTCCCACTCTCATGGATATCGACTTAAGTACTAGTAATCAATTGGCTCAATTCTTCCCTTACTTTCCAAAAGCCCAATGCGCTCACTCTCACCCTCCTCCTTAGTATTACCTTTTCCCCAAACATTACTTGTCAAGGCCAACCTCAATGTTTTAAAATACAATTTCATATAGACATATTTCCCATTACTACCCATGATAGCAATACAAATATCCAATATGGTCAAACATATGAGCTAGCTAAGCTCTTACATGCAAATGAAGATCCAAAAAACTTTCAATAGAACAAGTGCGGAACCCCGCTCTATGCAATCTCCTTATGTCATGTACACTTTTCCCTTGATGATCAAGGATCCTTCAATCACTATCCTCATAGATACAAGTAGTAGCATCACTGCAACTCACTCTATCATTCCTTCCTACACAATCTCCCTCACTTTTCTAATCTTTCATCACAATTATCTTCAAGTAGCTCCTATCTGTCTCGTTTTGCCAACAATGAAGGTTGAAAAAACATATTTATAATGTGTGGAAATAATGTGAATTTCAACATGCATATGTAATATATGAAAGAGCAATCTTAGTGAATTCATTACATTATAAGATCTTGTTTCTTTTTAAAAAGATACTCCATGAGGCCGTTGCGATCCATGGGGCTTTTGATACTCCCATGTCACTTATGAGGAGGAGGAGATATGATTCAAATGTGACTGGCATATAAGTAAAATTGCTTCTTTATTCACCTTTAATTTACTTAAATTCATTCTTGGAACTTTCATTCTCAAGAAGTTAACTTGCAAAATTTACATACTATTACAAGCATGTGTCTATGAGGTGTAGCCTATGGTCATCAATTTTGAGATAAGAGGATCAATCGATGATGAATTACCATGGACTCTAGTCTTGTTCCATCATTTAACAACAAAGTCATGCAAGCATACGAGACATTTGGTGGAAAACAAGCTAAATTATGTTGGAGTATTGGAAATAATACTGGAATTGCATTATAAATTGTGCTATTCAAAGCTTAATGGCTTGAAGTGCAATAGCCAAAATGGAGAAAAATGGTTTTTATGCTATTGATTCTTCAAAAGTACTTTGCTCATATGATGAATCATTTGTATTGCCATGGTATTGCCTAGGCATTGCTAGAAAGCATTTTCCCATAATGATGCAAGTAATGAGAATTGGTTACATGTGATACACGTAAATCGTAATGGTAGATATAGTTTTAAAAGTATAGATGTGGATGTCCATAATGTAGATGAAGATGAAGGAGATGAGACCATGAATATTGATGCCAATATCGATGATGAGCATCGTAATGAATATGAAGTAGAAAAAATTACCAACATTGATGCCATTCAACAAGGAGGAGATCATGTACATGAAAATGAGGATGACATCGATCATGAGTGTAATGATGACATTAGTGATGAAAGTGAACAAAATATGATGCTTGAGGTTATAGATAGGACTTTCAAGAATTCAAAATCTTAAAATGTTATCACAAGAGGTTAAGGATGTTTGAGATGATGGCTCCCTAGTGTGGTGGTCATTTCTAGATATGCTTCAAGTTCAATTCTTCATAAGCCATAGCCATTTGTGTCAAAAAGTATAGATTTTATGGTTTTTGAATTTATAAGAATCATATATATAATGACTTTTACACTCTTGTGTGGCAGCATGCCATGAGATCTAAACAGAGAGAGAGAGAGAGAGAGAGAGAGAGAGAGAAGAGGCAAGAAGTGGCTGCCATGTGGGTAGCACATGGGCTACCATGCAGATAACTATGTAGCCACATGGCTATAGCCTAGGCCCACCACAAGGGCTCATAGGGCTAGGCTATGGGTTGTGGGTTGGCCCTATCATCCCATAAGGCTAGTCAATATGACATCAAACCAACTAGGGCTTGCAAACAACCATACAGCAGCAACACATGCATAGACAATAGTGGAGTTATAGCATGAGTTACATTATGGTAGTGTATAGCTACATGGCAAGGCAAAAACTAGCCTTTAAAAGAGAAGACCAGCCCTTCAATAGAGCAAACTAACCCTTAAGTATGCAATCATAGCCATCAACCTTTAGTTCAATCCTTGAGGCAAGTGTGGGTAGCCTAATCTCAACAAGCTATCATAACTTTGCATGATTCCAATGGAGCCACCATACATCGATGTCTTTAATTATACTAAAATTTGATGCAGTTGGTCCATTCAACAATGAAGAAAAACTCTCTATGGTGAAAGGGTGTAGCAATCCAATCATGTGTCATCTCTTTAAAATTTATGCTCTCTCTTTTTTTGCAAGGATTGCACTACCTATAGAAGTAGTCATGACATGAATTTGCAATAGGTTTAATGCTTGTTGCGTCCTTCGAGTGTCCTACTATACATTAGTGCAGATGAGAAGACTATCTATAAAGCTACAAAGTCTCTCTCTCTCTCTCTCTCTCTCTCTCTCTCTCTCTCTCTCTCTCTCTCTCTCTCTCTCAGAGTTATATGTTGCAGTAGGGTGGCCATGTGGGTAGCTTTGTAGGTTGCCACATGGGCTACATCCTATGCCAATCACCACAAGATTGGTATGACTTGCATGTAAGCTAGACAACCCTCAAATAGTTCGGTAGAGGGCTAATCAAAGGCCTTCTATAGAGCCTAAAGTTAGTCAGCCAAATGCTTTGATAGGGCAATTAGATAGTAAGATATGCCATGTGTTGGGCACCCTTTGTTGTTTGGGGTTGGGCTCAGTGAGGGGGGCTAGGTTAAGTCATTTTCCAATAAAACTGCCTTTCAGTTTAAACCCAGGTCAAATCTTGCCATAATCTTGGTCCATTGTACAGCAAACTCCATGCATTCCTAGCTACAGACAGCACCAAAATAGATGATTCATGACCTATGTAGCCTTACCATACAATAGACATAAGTGATTAATCGACATATGATGAGCCAGTTTAGCCTGTAGGGGCATCCACTATGGATTATCTTCCCATCAAAAACTAGACTTTGCCATTCTGGACCCTTTCCATATACCTTGATATCTAGCCCTCCACTAAGATAGGGAGTAGAGTAGCCCCCACTTTAATATTTAGACCAAGAGGTAAGGGAGACACCTCTAGGAGCCCTCAATACAAAGTTTTGACAGTGATATCTTTCAATCGAGCCCTGCCTTGTTACCATTGATTAACTCTCCAAGCATGAGATTCAACACAAATAGTAGGCCAAGACTCCGATAATCGATCCAAAATACTCTGGACTAAGGATGTCTCCCTCCCAGTTGATGAGAATTTAGTAATAATACAATCAAGTGAGAGCCAATCACCCCTCTCGGGATCCAACATGTGAGACTAGTAATTTAGGCTTTTCTTATTAATAATTCTTGCAAGTGGCATATCCCTTACTGTCATGACTTTTCCCCACCAAATGCCTTCAAAAAGGCTAGCATCCCCCCTTAAACGTGCCCCATCTGCCATCTACACTTGAATCCCTAGGCCCTGCAAAAATATTGCATAACTTGCAGTAGAGACTACACATTCCGTTGATCCTCATGTACCAGAGCTTGTAGATCATCTGCAAAGAGTTGTGCACATAACTTTCCCGCCTCAAGCAAGAAAATTCCCTTCAAACTTCCTTCTCTGACACACCTCTTAAGAATATCCACGAGAGGAACCATACAAACTCCCAAATAATAACGGTGCAACCCCTGTCGGATAGAATGATGGAGATCAAAACACCCAACCATGCTTCCATTCAAACAATGAAATGCAGAAAGAGAGTGAATAGCATTGCCACAAAGCCATCTCCAAACCCTAATCGAGAAAAAACTTTTAGGGTAAAGTCCGATCTTATCATGTCATATGCTTTAGCTAAATTCAAACCAAATAGCATACACTTTTGACCAGTTTTCAGTATAAAATCCAAGGTAGTCAAAATGTTTCAGAATGTTGTTAAAGAGCTCTCTTGACTTGTTCTATTCCCCATCAACCACCTGCATACACACCTATCGAATATGGAGAGCCATAGCCTTAGCCATGATTTTATATGACGTATTCAACATGGCGTTTAGGAAAAAGCTTCATTAGTCCTGCATTTACATATGTCGAAAGGAACCCCCTTCTCACAAAGGCATTAAGCATCTCAGTTAGATCATCCCCCACTGTGTCCCAAAAACAAAGAACGAACTCTGTTGGGAGACCATCAGGACCTGTGGACCGGTCCTTCTTCATCTTCTTCAAGGCATCAAAAATCTGTTGTGATCAAATGGCCTAGCCATTAAAGCATGTTGGCTCTCCGACACTCTAATATCCAATCCTTCCAAAGAGACCTCCAAGGCATCTCTCCAGTCTTGATCTTGAGTAGCATGCATCCCAACAAATGGCACTGAGTTGGGTTTTAAAAACCTCCGCAATATGCCAATACTCCATAAAAAAGTTTTGCATGCATACAAACTAGTGTATGGATCTCGCCCTCAGGATTTCACCTCATCTCTTCAGTCTTGTCTTCACTCATCTTTTTTTCCTCGGAGTACGTGTCAGTAATCTCATCCCACCTTGGGTGCTTGAAACACCCACCTACACTACCAGAACCCACAAACATGCACCACCACAGGGAGACACTGTGCCAACCCACCTTTTTCCAAAAATGGGAGACCTTAATACTCCTCCTTTTATAGGGTCCTATGTGGAAGATTGCCTCGTTTATGTATTGGAATGTAGAAAGATTGACCATGAAGGCAAGAGCTTTGTTTTGTTGCACTTTGTTATTGTTTTCAACTATAAAACCTCATCCCCTCCCCCCCCTCCCCACCTTTCCCTTCCTCTCTCTCTCTCTCTCTCTCTCTCTCTCTCTCTCTCTCTCTCTCTCTCTCCATCCTTGCCATTTTGGAATCAGCATGGGAGGCGCCTTGATCTCTTATGCAAAGACCCTTATGCCCTCGTGCAAGTGATTGGGTACAAGTTGCAACCTTAACTTTTGTGGCTATCAGTCCTAGTAAATTCGTCAAGTTGTAGGGAAAATGGGAGACCTTGAAACTCCTCCTTTTTGAGGTGCTATGTGGAAGGCTACCTTAATTGTGTATTGGACTGTAGGAAGACATGCAATGAAACAAAGCTCTTCTTAGATGTGCATCTCCCCCCCCCCCCCCCTCTCTCTCTCTCCCCCTCCTCCCCCCACCCTTGCCATGTTGGTATCATCATGGAATTGTAGATATTAATGAGTCATCACTTCTACAAGATTTGATGTGATGTTTATTTCACTCTCCTAAATAGTGGGTTTTTCGTACATTATTAACCTTAGCCCTTGAGGCAGAATCAATACAATGTTGTGTGCAAGTTGTTACAAGAATTGAGTGCAAATTCAAGTTTATTAGATGCTTGCCTCATGAAGAAAAATGTTTTTGGTCTTTCATTGAGAAAATATTACTCCGAGTTTACATTTGTGTAGCCATCAATGTGCATTAATATTTGGTTAAACTTTTTTTGAAATTAGAGTGCATTCCCATGAAGATGCTTTTTACAATAGAAATCTACAAAATGCCAAATAATAATAGAAGGCTTCCTTGAAGTTTGCCTTAGGGAGTGCAAGTAGGAAAACAAGAGTGATGTTAAAGTGGAAAACAACACTCCCCTTGTTTTGATTTGAGACTCATGTGTTGAAGTTTCTTGGATTGCAAGGGTGAAATTTTGTGCTTTACAAAAGTGGGTGAAGACACAAGGGAACACCACCCCTTTCTTTGAGGCGTAGAAGTGTGTGTGTGTGTGTGCAGATGTCAAGATGCTTGAGTCCCATCAATCCCTAAAGTTCTTGTTATTATATTTTTTCAACATCTCAAACACATTCGTCAACGTTGTGGACACATGTCATCGTTTTAACTTTGCCATTTTGTAGAGATGACTATGTCGGGACAATCGCTTGATCACCTATTTTAGCATTGATTACCCTAGCTCTTCTGGACCGATTGATCGCCGGATTTTACAATCCCAGCAATTTATAGCAACAGAAATCGCGCCATTCCGTTACTAGTCGCTTGTCCCCAGCAATTCCGACGCAGTTGCCGCACCGGTGCGTTCAAGTGGTTGGTGCTGCAGCAGTGGAAAATCTCGGTTCGATTCCGGAATCCGCAGTCGTAAATGAAGAATTACGCAAAAGTTGCCGAAATGATGCGCGGATAATTTCACGGTGAGATCAAAGAGCGTCCGAAATTGTTTCCGTCAACGAGTGACTTTACCGTAAAGAAGGCGAGCGAGGCACGCTTGCTTTCTGGAGTGGAAAGCACATTGTACCCTCCTTGTGTGGCAACAACGCCTTCCACACCCTCCCAATTCTTATTTTGTATATTGCGGCATCCAACTGACATAAACTAATCACCTGTTAGCTACTTTGCGTCACCCACTCAACAATACCTTTAATCAGCAATGTAGACCTTTTCCGCATATCATGTGTGTTGCGGATTGAAACCCAATTTAACAGAGCGTCCAATTGCTGCTACAATCTGAATCATTCCTTTCATCTTCTTATAGATAGGCGGCTGCTTGATTGGGCAGACCACATTACGAATGAGCCCGCTTCGCATGCTTACCGGAATGATGGCCGTTTGCCCAAGTCACGGACGGAGTGCAGGAAGGTGTATAGGAATGAGGAGACAAGAGACGACAGATTGCAGCAAAGACACTGAAGGGTAGGAAGGTCTAAGAGCAGATTAGGAAGGTGGATGAGAATGGTAAAGGTATATATCAGAGCCGATTTTCAAAAGCACAATAAACAGATTAGGAAGAGGAGGAAGTCGTAATGAGCTATGGAAATGAGGAAGAAATCCGATCCAGAGGAGCAGAGATTAGAATAATAATGAAGGCATTGTTGCGGTGCATGTGGTGAGAATCGTTTGGGAGGTGCAAAGATTGAATTAGAATTAAGAGCATTTGCAGAAGAGAGTGTGTGATCATCTGAGAGAGGGACCCTTTTCTTTTTCATCTGATCATCATCACCAGCTTCAACTTCTTCCTCTCATCTGCCCTTCTCCCTCACTCACTCAATCACTCACTCTCTCATCACAATTCATCTTTCCGGCCATGATCATCGTCTTCCTCTGCTCCTCCTCCTGAGTGAATGCCGCCGCCTCCTCCACCATGCCTTCGCTGGCCTTCTTGCATCGCCAGCTCTGGATCAGTAGCAGAAAGGTATCTCCCCCTCTCACCCCCCCTCCTTCCCTCCTTTCTCGCTCTCTTTCTGCTCCTCGCTTCCGCCGTTCCTTGCGTCAGTCATCAGCTGCGCCTCCTTTTCGCCTCGCATTCTCACCCTCCCTGCTGTTTCTAGCTCAAACATTGCTCGCACCGGGGTTTGGATCGGCTCATTCTGGAACCTCAGAGTATCTCCCACACCTCCCTTCTCTAAAGCCCCCACGGTCGCGGTAGATGGAGGTGATTTCTAGGTGCAGGGACTTAGCTTCTCCCTGATGATTCTTTCCTCGAGTTTCCCCCCCTGATGATTCTTTCCTCGAGTTTCCCCGATCTGCGAGCAGAGTCCCTGCTACCCTCACCTGCTTCATGTCGTAGATCTGTTTCTTCCGCCTAAACTTCTGGTTTCATAGAAGACCCACGGTTGTCCGTATGTCTGTTTGTGGTTGTCGCTCTCAAGTTTGCAACCGTTTTCGCTCTATCGTTTTTGAAACTCACCCTGTGTAATGACTTGTTCAGCTTGCTGAAAAACACCTGGTACACGCAAGGCAGCTGTTGTCCAGCCAGGAGCCTGCGGACATCTACTCGGCGCTAAGTCTTCTCGACACTGCCCTTAAACTCTCTCCTCAGTGGGAGAAAGCGCTGGAGCTGAAAGCGAGAGCCCTCCTTTGCCTGAGGCGTTTCAAGGACGTTGCCAACCTGCTACATGACTTCATTCCAAGTTTCAAGACCCAAACGACCTTTTTAGAGAATCATGTCGAGAAGGAGAAGGTCAGACTGCTCGTAGCTCATCCTCCCGAAGGGAAGTGCAGGAAGCGATCGTTTTCCGAGTTCTTTTCTTTCCTTAAGCTGAGAAAGAAATGGGTCGGGCTCTCCAAAAAATGTGACAGAGAACAGTGGAGGTACATTGTGCTTGGGCAAGCCTGTTGCCATCTTGGAATGATGGAAGATGCAATGATTCTCCTGTCAAATGGCAAGCGAGCCGCTTCTGCTGCTTTCAGAAAGCAGAGCAATTGCATGCGGGAGGATAGCTTTTGTGCTGACAATGCGCTTGGCGCAGATTCTGATCTTGTGAGCCACCTTCTGGGGAACATCAAGTTCCTCTTAAGGCGGAGAGCCGCTGCATTAGCTGCGCTTGAGGCTGGACTGTATGTGGAATCAGCAAGGCATTTCTCTAAAATATTGGATGGACGGAGGGGCACTCCTCAAGGATTCATTGCTGAGTGCTACATGCATCGAGCTACAGCATACCAAGCAGCGGGTAGGATCGCTGATGCAATCGCAGATTGTAATAGGACCTTGGCATTAAATCCGATGTGTGCCGAGGCTCTCAGCACCAGAGCATCTCTGTACGAGATGGTAGGATGCTTTTCTGAGTGTTTGCAGGATTTGGAGCAGTTGAAAGCTGTTTACGAAACCGTGTTCCGGAATCAGAATCTTCGCGAGCCCCCCAGTTGGATTCGTTCACAGAATACGCACGACACAGATTTTCTGGGCTGCATTGACTTTATAACCAGTAAATCAGCTGCCATAAGGGAGAGGCTGAACGGTGACAGCACGGTGGACTATCACACGATCCTCGGTGTGTCCAGGGGTTGCTCCAGAGCGGAAGTAGAAAGAGCATCTTTGTTGATCTCTTTAAAGCATCGACCCGACAAGGCTGCCCACTTTGTAGATCGATGCGAGTTTGTGGATGAAAGGGATATCGAAGCTGTCAAGGATGAAGCGCGCTCGCTGGCCTTGAGATTGTTTCGGCTGATACAGAGGGCCTACACAGGGATAATGTCTATGATATTGGAAGAGGAGATACAAAGAGACAGAAGCATAAGGATAGGAGATTCTAAACGACACAACGGTGGGAGCACAGTGCCCACGTCATGTCGTTGGAATCCAACACAGCAGAAGTCATCACCCCCTACTTCTTTGTTGTGTGTGGATGGAGAAGCTCAAAGCTTGCTTGTCGGAGAAGGTGTTTGCTTTGCGGTGAACGAGATATGGTTGGAGGACGACGCCCTGCAGCGGGAGGGATTTAAGGAAATGCCAAAGGGCCAGGACGTCAGTGCAGAAACTTGTTCTGCTCACCGAGATTGCTCCTGCAGGCAAGGACTAGAAGCAGAAGAGGATGAAGGGAGGGAGGATGCAGGGCTAGATGTTCTTCCAAGTTTCGATTCTTTCAATTGTGTGGATGAAGATGTAGGGCAGCTTGTGGATGCAGGCCTTTTTCCGCAGGTAGCAACATGTAGGGAACTGGCCAATGTAGGTGCAATCTTATCTCAGAGCCTCTCTTCAGAAGCGTGGATTGGCTCAAATGAATGGAACCATCAAGTTCATTCTCCCCATCCGCTGTCCGTTACTTAGACCCTCTGCTGCCCTTGGCTCAGCATGACACCTTGCCTTCCCCAGACTAAAGCCTTCTTTTGCTGCTGATCCTCTTCATTCTTGCCTCTGGAGACTTGCTGCCTTTGAAAAGTGAGTTTGAAAACGTGTTTTACCAGGGAAATCTCTGCAGCCCTTTTTGGGTTTCTAGTCATTCACATCTTGCAGAGGAGACAGACTGAGGTTTTCTGAACTAATAATGCACACAATAAAGCAAACCTTGGAAAAGCACTGCTTCATTTCCGCTGACAATGCAATGCTAATAGAACCGATTGGAAGGTGGAGTTCATGTCAAGGGACCTTGGACAGAACACCTTTTGGTTTGCGGCTCATCATACAAGGTATTGTGATATATTGTCCTCTCACCCCCTTGGCATGTTTTAACCTTGGGAACTGGGTTTCTAACATGTACAGAGCATCCTCCTAGAGACCCAATGGCCAGCTGACACTTGTGGCTCTGAGGGTTTGACTCTGTATTCTAGCTTTTTAACCACGTGCACCTTGATTTGGGGAGTAATTGTGGTTGCAAATGTTATTGAATGCATTTTGACACCCGAGGTCGGTGGCATTTTTTGGATACTTTGTTGGAATTTGGAGTTGCCTCCTATTTGGATAATTTCAACTAGTAAAACACGAAAGGCAGATTATGCTTGGCTACGAATGAGAATATACGCTTTACCTTGCTTACTAGGTACCGTTTCTTTTTCTATAATCTCGGGCTTCTACTACAAAACATCTTTCTCTTAAACCTTTTCATGTAAGGTAAGACATGCCAAAATCTAGTGATTCACCTTGCTTAATAGGTATCGTTTCTTTTTCTCTAATCTCTGGCTTCTACTACAGAACATCTTTCTCTTAAACCTTTTGCCAAAATCTTGTGCATTTCTGTTTTGTAGACCCTTGAGCACAGCAACAGTAGAAATCAAACTGGCTGCCTGTAGACTGGGCTTACAGGGAGTACTCATGATGCAGTAAAGCAGTAATCCATCAATTAAATGATGTATTCCAATAGAATCGTTTTAAACTCAAAGGTCATATGTCCAGATTGTTATATTGAGATGTGCTACCATCAATTGAATAATGTGTTCCATCAATCGAACAATGTGTTCCAATAGACTCCTTTTTACACTCCATGTATGGCCATAACCTTTTATAGCTAGTATTACACTCTCCTAGGAGTCTATACCCATTCTGTGTATGTTTGGCCTGTGACTTGGACACTGTCTTATGGGCTAACGTTACAAACCTTCATTTCGTAAGCTAGTTAAATATTTAATGTCACCTCTGGCATATCAACCAATGCTCAATTTGAAAAACGTCACCTGCACAGCTAGTCCAGTCTGATTGATTTAGAGGATGAGTTTGGGAATGTTCCTGGATTCATCTAGATATATACTTCTTGATTAGCCTTCTCCTTTAGTGCTAGCGTTTGTCATGGCTGAGTCTGCCCTTCATGTCTAGAGTGCCTATAGAAACTCAGTATGAAGAACTTTTTGCATAAATGGATGCTCAAGTATGTGTGGGTTTGTATTTGCGAGAGCATACGCTTATACTATGGTCTACACCCAATGTTGAGTATTAATGAATGTCAGAGGGGATGCCATAATAGCTAGTTCCTGGTATGTATGATTGAGTTTATGGTTTTCAGCTCTATGAATGACTATGAAGCTGCACTATGTATTGTGTTATTAGAGAATGAGTTTGGGCATGTTCCTAAGAGAGAGAGAAAGAGAGAGAGAGAGAGAGAGAGAGAGAGATTTTATTCCTATTTTTTGGTCGATTTTGTTTCTTGATTTGTTGTTTATTTTTGCGTAGACACCTTCTCTTTATTTCTTGTTTCTTTCTCTTTTGTTTAATTGACATTTTTTAGTAAGCACTGGGTTTGCCAAGAGACTCTGTAGGTCTTTAGAAACCCAATATAGCTACTTATGCTTGGGCACTGATGATGACATAAATGTTGCTTTGCTTGCTAAGTATGTCTTTTTTTGTCTTTTGTTTTTTTTTTTTGGTTACCTCAATTTCGTTTGTAGGAAATCGGTCTTTAGAACAAAACAAAAATCTGAATTTGGGCGATTGGATATATTCTAGTCTTATATATATTTATATATATATAAGAGAGAGAGAGAGAGAGAGAGATGGGGACAAGGACATGCCATGACTGCACAAATGGGTTGACTTAGGACCTTAGCACATGGAAGGATTACCATGGGTTTAAGATAGGGATCTATTTGTCATCAGTATTCCCATCCTAGACCAAGTATTTAGGATGGGAATAGTCACTTTTTCTCCCATCCTGGACCATGGCCTCGAGGCCTGTATGAGATCCCCTTTTTTAGAAATAGCAAGGCAATATAGGGTCAATTTGGTGATTGCTCCTCCCAAATGTGACCCACAAGTCGCATAAATGATTTATTTAGCGTCTTTGTTACTGGTAGCCTCATGTGAGAAGTGCAGCGGAACTGAACAGAAAAGGAGAGAGAGACAGAGGGAGAGCAAACCACACAACAAACTGAACTGAAAGGAGAGAGAGACGAGAGACTGCAGGGGATCTTAGGCAAAACCCCCAAAATTGCTGCTGAAAGTGCACAGATGGTGCTCCACTGAGATGCCAAACAAGTGAGAGAGGGGGCCTATAAATAGTGCCAGAACAGGGGTTCTTCATGGGGTGGTATATCAGGAGATGCTGATCTCCAACACCTCATGTGTGCTTGAAAGCATTATGCATCCTGAAATCTGAAAACCAAATCTAGGTCGGAACTTTACTTGCCCAACGAGTCCACCACTACGGAAAACTGCTATTATGTCTCATCTAAATAGAAGGCAGCCTTATGATGAATTCCATGGTTATGTTCTTGTTAACTTGCCTTTTGTTGTTGTTTGCTTACTCTATCCTCACACGAGTTATTCTAAGGCATCTTTAACTACTAGTAACTACTCTCCAAGGACCATCCATTATGAATCAAGTGGCCATGAATCTTTGTAACACCTATGGTCTGCCATAGGGGAGGAGGGCATGCTTTATAATAAAACAAGCATGTAGTATGTGAAACTGAACAAAGTGACGTCCTTGTCAAAGCCATTGTGCAACTTATTTTACCGAAATCAAGGTGATCCTGGTATGTCTGGTCTTGCATTTCCCATATTTGGTGATCAAATATGCATGTGCGCTTTGTGCATGCCATGCTGCCCTCAATCTCTACTTGTGCTCATCTTGTACACCTCACACGCTAACTTGCAAATAGCAGAGGCAACAGACAAGCTACTCCCTTCCATTCTTGACAAGGCTTTTTCGTTGGTCTTCGATAATTTAAGGTGAAATTGATAGGACTGTGCTATGGCTGTCACATTCATCAATTGCAATGAGGCTAGTCCACTTAGCCTATGAGCTAGATTAGATAGGTCAGCGTTGATAATATATCATGCCCATGATTGTTTGGCACATCGAGAGGCAATAATTTAGGTAGGTTAGTAGCACCTGGCATTGACAGTTTGCGGGGACATTGAAGACCATCCCCTACAGTGAGCAGCTCAGTACTGACAAACCGACAGACACAGCCAGAAGAAGTTGGCCAGGTGTGTCTGTCTTGATTACCAGACAGGTGAAGTAGGTGGACAGATTTGAGCTGACCAGGTCCAGGCCTAAGGCTGGCCAAGCAGTTTACATAGAGCACCTAGCCCATAGGTGGCAACAGTCCTAAAGACACCTACCTCAGTCATTGTTGCAGCACACGTGGGGTCTCACAGCCCGTGCAATAGCGTAACATTTAAGAGGAAAGCCTTACAAGGCAACACTCCAGCAGAACTTTGGGGCAGTTACAATGCTTCAAAGGAAGGATTATGAAGCAGACCAACATGCAGCAGATAGCCTTCTATGTGGAGTCGTTCCCTCAATAGACAAAGAGCATTAGGGTCTCTTGTACCGCAGGAAAGAGCACCATGAAGCACCCATTCAGAAAAGTGTAATTGAAGAAGGTGTAGGTACCCCTAAGTTACCCTCCCTTTTATAGTCAGTAGCACAATGTCCTTTAAGGTGGTTTCCGCTATTGTATTGTTGGAAGAGTCAAACTCCCCATCTGTAAGCCCCCATATTAGGAGAGCATGGGGGAGGTATGCTTAGGGATTAGGTGGGGCAGCACAATGGCTGCCATGTGGGCAGCATACAAGCAAGAAAAAGAATGCATATGGGGCTGCCACATGGGCTGCCATGTGGGCAGCACAAAGGACAGATTACCTGGCAAAACAGGAGCTCCTTAGAGGCCTGGAAATGTACGGATCTGCCATGCAAGCACCTGCAGCAGGACGGCTGGGTGTTCGGAAGATTTGGGAGCGTTGATCAAGGCCCGTGGAGCACGGGACCCTGCTTCATGTGTACGGGCTGACTGCACTATGTACGGACCAGTACGGGGCTGCAGGGTATTGTACGGAGCATGGACAGGTGTTCCAAGGCTGGAACATGGTCTGGACAGAGGTGGAACAGAGGCTGAAGAGACGACTGTTTGGAGAAGCTTATGGGCTAGGAATAGGGCCTGGAACAGGTCAGGGAAAAGGCAGGACAGCCTGGGCCAGGAAGGGCCTCAGAAAGGGCTGCCCCCCAGGCGGATTTACAGACTGGGTGGGTCTGTTATCTAGGGCTGCTGGGTGGGTCCACAGGCCCGCAGCTCGCCAATATGGGGGGCTACCAGCCCCTATAAACGGGGAGCCTTCAGGGCTCATAAGGCATCCACTTGAGCAGCAAGGAGCAGACTGGAGCAGCACAGCAGCTGGTCTTGGGCCTACGTCCAGGAGGTACCAAGACGAGCTGGGGCTGCGCACCTAGGCTGACATTCAGGGCAGCAAGGTGCAGGGATCAAGGCACGGTGACTATGTAGAAAAGGGGGTAGGGGTAGATTAGAGGAAGAGGATAGAGGAGCGGAAGGGAGGAAGAATGAGGGAGAGAAGGAAGGAGAAGAGGCAGGAGAGAGAGAGAGAGAGAGAGAGAGAGAGAGAGGCAGCAGGAAGACTAGAGGAGGGTAGATAGATTAGATGTCAGGTAAAAAAGTGTACAATGAGTGGTGGATGGAGACATACATAGTCCCTCCACATTTCCCACCTAAAGGGCCACTAAAGGAGCCTTTTTCCCCCTTCATTACAGCTATCCCTTCCCATAGAATTTCGCCCTCAAAATTACATGTAATGGCTGCTACGCAAGGGTGCTGGGACATCAAGGTGATGCTGATCAGCCTTGGGTACTCCTGGACAATACTCTCTGGCTGCCATTACTCTTCATCCTCTGGAAGCCCTTCCCATCTAATGAGGTACTCAATGTATATCTTGTTACGGAGTACTCGATTTTTGAAACCCACAATGCGCTCAGGAATATAGAGAATGTAACCCTCCTCATCCATGGGTGGCAACTCAAGTAGGATATGCACGTGCTGTCCCACATGTGGTTTCAGCAAAGATACATGGAAAACATCATGGATCTTGGAGGTACTCCTCTCCAATTTTGCATATGATCTTTCAAGGACCGTAATACCTATGAGCAAACTTTGTATTGGTATTTCCTTTTAGCGATGCATAACAATTCTTATGGAGACACAAGTGTACATAATCCCCCTCGTTGAAAGACATATATCTCCTATGTTCATCCGCATACTTCTTCTACTTGGCTTGGGATCTCGCAAATTGTAGAATGGCTTCCATCCTTTGCAAATCATTCCGTGCTTGATGATTTTTCACAGCCGTGTTTGAAGAGATCATTCCAATTTTGCATGTGCACATTGCCTCAAACGGTCTCATGCCAATAGAAAGATGCTTGGTACTATTGCAGCAAAATTCAGCAAGTGCCAACCAACTATCCCAAAACTTTTGAGTTCATGACAAAAGTACCTCAAGTATTCCTCCACCTATTTGTTCATGCAAAGCTTTCAAGAGTTTTTCAATTGTTGAGCATTGAGCTAAAGCCACATGTGTATAGAGGTTAATGCCACCTTAAAATGGCCATGAAAACTTATGCTAAAGGCTCATAAGAGGTTAGGAAGTAGATAGTTCCCTAAGTAGTAGTGACTTCAAGTATAGTTGAAATTCTCATCGAGCTCTAGTTGACAATGATGACTATCTCAATTTGTATGATGTTGAGAGAGAGAGAGAGAGAGAGAGAGAGAGAGCAATGCACATTGCACCTAAGGTTGTGAGCGTGCAAAAGTACGATCTTTGTTTCTTAAAAAGTAGATTTTAACAAGGCATATGATGGACTTACAGTGGGTTTTTTAAGTCAAGATTTTTTGGACATGGGTTTAGGTTTTGTTGTCATCAACACTATTAAGCTACTACTTATAAATGCAAATGCTAAAGATTGCATTAGTGGGTTCATGTCGTCATCCTTTCCCCTCAAAAGATCTATTAGACAAGGATGTCATATAGCCCTCCTCTTTGCAGTTGTAGCTAACTCTTTAGGGTATATTGCTTTGGTCATCAGTCATTGTAAGATAGGGTATTGTGCACTTGTCTCTAAGGCTTGGTTCAAACTCGATTGGCAGACGACCTCCAAAAAGAAAGTTGAAGGAGCATTGTCCCACTTTGACCAATCAAAATCATGGGCTCGGATGCTCAAAGAAAAAAAAGTTGTTCGACGTAAGGTCGCCCAAGCAATTGGATTTTTGAAAATTTAGACCCGTGAAAGAACTTTATTGGGTATTGAACCTATGTAGTGGGGTTTACACCCATCTCCTCAGCCACCAAGCCAATAAGCTATTGTTGAAATAAAGAGTGCAGTTAATGAGTTTTCCACTTGGTGGTGTGAACCACCACACGGGTGGTCATGTCCTCCTGCAAAACCTCGAGGCCTTTCGTCGGCCTAGTTTGAACTAGGCCTAATGGCTAGATAATGATGGCTTCGAAGGTTATACCAAAGTGACAAAAGGTCAAGTATTCATATTTTTTGTTATAACTAACGGGCTTAAAGTCACAAAGAAGAATATTTTTTGGTGTCTTGAGAAATTCAAAGATCAATGGGGATCAAATTACACATATACAAGGGCCTCCAAGCTAACCTTGCTTGGAGGAACTTGGAGAAAAATGGTTATCATGAATGCATCTATGTAATTGCAATCTTTTACCTTTTATAGGAATGAGCAAAATGTCCAACCTCCTTACAGATAAAACATGCATCTAGAAAGGGCTCGAGCCTTTGTGCAACAAACATCCCATTCGAGAAGGAGACTTCGCGATAGTCAGGGGTATCATGAAATGTTAGCATCTAGAGATCCATGCTACAACAAAAGTTATATATGTCAATGTATATGGAAAGGAGCCTCACTATGGGATGTGCCCACAATGTGCCGTTGTACATTGCAAATAAAATTGTCCTTGCTTTTTATGAAGGGAGTCACGTCGACTTCTCATCATATAGGGACAAATGTGGAAGTGTCAAACTGATGTCTCTATCACACAAGAGATGTTAGCCAATGCACTAGAGGAGCATGGAGTCACTAAAAGAGAAGAAGAGAAGTTGTGGGATGAAAATTCGTTTCCAAGAGATTATGTACTTGAAAAGCACGATGATAGATGAGGATGTTTAGAACATGGCCAGAATCTACTTCGTCCCGTCACTTCCGTGTACATGATCTCTCCCTTGTTGCTATATGGTGTAACTTTTCATATTTTCATCGTTGAAATCATCACACAACTCGAATTTCTATGTCAAACATTTATCACCAGAACTCCTGGTCTTGATGGTGGGACGTGTTGTTTCTTCATGATGTTGAGTTCTAGAGATCACTCATCATATGTAAATATAGTAGATACAACTACAAATTGCATGCAATGTTTGCATATGGCAAGCCACAAGCTCCAATTGTTGGTACACCTTGTGATGTATTTTGTCTATTGAATCAACATCCTCCATGATACTAAATGACCATACCTTATGTGCATATGCATTCATTGGACAAGCTATTTCTAACATGATCACATACACACATGATTTTAATATTTACGCATGTATGCCAAACAAAACATAAAAGAATGTATGAAAACTTTAAGTTATGAATATGTCCATCTATGATAGTGGGCATGTCTCAAAGAATGCAAAAGTGCATGCATGAAGCATGGTATAGAATCCATTTTATACATGCATGAGACATGCATGCTAATTTTAAAAAATCCAATTGTGCATTTGGGGAAAGGCAAAAATATCTCACTTTGGGAGATTCTAGGCACCTAGATTTAAGAAGTCCCATCTAGTCCCCTACCTTGTGGTTGCAAGAACCAAGAACTAATCTCTAGGCGAGGCTCTAGGATGGGCTTGGATGAGAGAAGAATATTACCTTTGAAATCCAAAGCAAGAGGAAACGTTCCTTTTAAAGTTGTGCTGATAGTACTACCATTGGTAGTAGTAGTACCATAGTAGAACAATGCTTATCACTATCAATGATGTTAATCTCACTGGTAGATTGTCTTTCTTATTGCATAAAAGTGATGTTCAAGTATGTAAATGACATAGAAAACACACATGATTATGTGAATAACCTAATCATTTGTTTTTCATTTTTATATGATCCCAAATTCCTTTATTCTTTGGCAAAGTCTTCCACCTTATATAATTTCTATTCCATAATTACCGCTACAATTGGAGGCCTTTTTTGGAGAGTTCCCAACCCTTGTGTGTGTGTGTGTGAAACAGAGAGAGAAAGAGAGAATAGAAAATACACACCCTGAATCCAAGAGAGCGACCAACACAGCACTGCACGAGGTGATAAGAGTGATATTATTGTGGATCAAGATGCTCAGGCTAATGGGTTTTGGGAGGTGATAAGGTTGAGATTGAGCCCCCCCCCCCCCCCCCCCCCCCAATGCAGTTGTGTGGGTTGATAAGAACTTAATGCCTGCTAGTATGGCTGAGAATAGACTTGCACCAAATATGGTGGATATTCATCAGAATGAGGCTCTGTGGATGGTTGTGGGCCAGAAGGGCAAAGACACAACATGCATGGATGATAGTGGGAAGCATGCAAGTCCTTTGAAAGGTTTGCAATTGTAGGAGAGACCTCAAGATGAGGTCATGGCAATCCGGATGCCAATAAGTGCCAGAATGCCTCAATCATAAATGTTGTCCATGAGCATATGCATCAACAAAATCTCATCCAAGAGATCATAGCACAACCTGTACATGCATTGCAATATGTCAAAGCTATCCCTCAGCATAGAATACATCTATGTGCTAAACGTCCATCAATAAAGAATCCCACAAGGCAATCTAGGCCTATCAATGCATCCAACAAGGATCTCAATGCCTCCAAATGTCATGTAAAGCATCCACTACAACCCAATGCAAATCACGAATGAGCGCACAAGGCTCAGACTGCAACCAAAGTGATCTACATAAGGTATATTCAAAAAATCACGGCCCCATGACAATAATCACTAGTGAAAATAGAAACTAGAATGCCTCAAAACATGGGTGTCACTGCATAATCGGACTCAGCAAGACAATTGCAAATATTTGTCTTCTGCTTGAACTCCAAAATCCCAACCATGAATGGGAAATGGGGAGTCAACCCTTGCAATTGACCTGTAATAACAAAATCAAAGGTTTGAACCTTTGAATGGATTTTTGACAGAGAAACAGACGATTCGGTGTCTCAGAGAGATAGAGCTTCTCCAAATCTCCACGGAATAACTGACAGTTAGGGTTTTCTAGATTTGGAACGCAATGGAACAGACGGTTTTGGAAACCGTGGTCCCAATCACCAAGTCCAACACACAGACCAAAAAATGTTTTTGCAAACATACCTATTTGTAAACACCACTGGAGTGCAAATGATGAGCAACATAGAAGTTTTAGGACCTCTTGACTCCATCGGAACTAACAAATCTGTGAATGGTTGCTTCAAACTTAAGTTCCAACACACGGCAATGACCGCTAGTGAAAATAGAAACTAGAATGCCTCAAAACATGGGTATCACTGCATAATTGGACTTAGCAAGACAATCTGCAAATATATGTCTTCTGCTTGAACTCCAAAATCCCAACCATGAATGGGAAATGGGGAGTCAACCCTTGCAATTGACTTGTAATTAAAAAATCAAAGGTTTGAAACTTTGAATGGATTTTTGACAGAGAAACAGACGATTCGGTGTCTCAGAGAGATAGAGCTTCTCCAAATCTCCACGAAATCGCGCAAGAGTTGACAGTTAGGGTTTTTTGGGTCTGAAACACAATGGAACAGATGGTTTTGGAAATTGCGGTTCCAATCACCAAGTCCAACACACGGACCAAAAAATGATTTTGCAAACATATGTGTTTGTAAACACCACTGGAGTGCAAATGATGAGCAACACAGAAGTTTTAGGACCTCTTGAGTCCACAGGAACTAATAAGTCTGCGAATGGTTGCTTCAAACTTGAGTTCCAACACACTGGCAAAAAAAGATTTAAGCAGAGACAGGTTGGCATGATTAAAGATGTGAATATGGGGTTAACACATAAATATGCTCACGTATGTTGATGAGAGGTCATGGGCATTATTAGCTAATATTACACTACCAAATAAATGTCACATACATGTGTATTGTTTGTCTTGGGAGGGATCTCTGTTTTGAATAGGCAACAACACCACTACATGATACACATGGTAAGTAGACTTATTGTTGTGAGGGACCTCATTCCCATGCCCATTTAATGGGCAAAGACATATCTGATTGTACAAAAAAGTGATCATTACCGCATGTTGCAATTAAAATAAACTAACATCATATGCTGTTTAGTTAGATAGAACTTATTCAAATGGTTTTTCAATTTTTGAATAGGTACTATCTCCTTGAAGCCTAGTGTTTGAATTTTAATCCCCACTCAATGGTTTATGGATGGATTGTCCCAATGGAGAGACACTCATTCTTTTGATAGTACAATAGATTTGGAAGGAGCAAATCCACCAAATGGTCATCATTGCTCGTTATGTAACAGCCTTTTTCAGTCATGTTACTCCTAAAAAGGAGAGGACTCTATCTCACAAGGAGAAGGGCAAGTAGTTGTTTGGAGATGCAGATGATATTATCAGTGATACAATTGATGATTTGGTGCAAGCCAAATACACTTATCAGCAATTAGTTAAGATGGTGTCAGGTAAATCACTATCCTTAGCTTTATGGAATACACCTATTGTTAACAAGGAGAAGCTCTTGCATAAAGATCAACCAGTTACGAAGTCAAAGATTTTGGTAAGAAAGGGAGCCATAATGGATTTAAAGAAAAGACTGGCTATGTCTCAGGACCATAATGTAGAGGGTGTAGATGAAATGGATACACCACTTGTCAATAAGAATTCGGTGTCTAATATTTCATTTGAGCAATTCAATCATGCAGTTGAAATTGTACATAGTTTTGGGAATCAGATGCAGGCAACTCAGTGTCAAGCTACTACTGATATTTTTGATCTACAAGAAGAAAATTGTAAATTGTTGTAGTAGGTTCAAGAAAGCACTGAGATGTAGAAGATCAAACAAGACTTAGCATAGTTACAAAAAAAATTTCAGGCTTATAAAGAGCAGAAGGAAAGTGACCAGTAGAAGCTAATGTAGCAGATAGAAAAACAACATGCATGTCTACCTATTGTTACTAAATGGTTAAAAGAGATGCAAGATCAGTTTTTTAATGTTTTGGAAGTAGTGTCTAAATGCAACACAAAGCTGCAAACCAATAACTTATGGTTACAAGCAAGACTAGATGCATTGCAGAATTTGGAGCAGTAGTTGAAAGACATTTCATATGAAACAGAGGTGGAGGGAGTATTTATGGCAGCAGATGCAACAGTGGACAGTCTTAAAACTGAGTTGGTAGTAATATCTCAAGGAGTATGGGATAATTTAAAAGCAAGACTGTTTATTTTGGCTCAGAGGCCTTATGAAGCTTTTGCTTCCGAGGAATATACAACAAATATCTTGAAAGATAAGGTTCAAGAACAGGAAAACCAGATTCAAGAATTACAGCAACAGTCCCAAGCGACATCAGCAACACTTCAGGGTACTAATTCGGCCGAAATTTTTTCTAAGCATTTGTCTGTGCAGGTACCTGAAGGTATGGCACTAGGGCCAAGTAATCAAAGTAGCGGTCGTGTGGAGCTGAAAGAAGACTTTCAAGAGGATTTGGTACAACCAGAAGAAATACTTCAAGCTTTTAAAGTTGTTCATGATTTGCCTAGAGGATGTGTTCAATGTAGTGCAAAAGAAAGATGAGGATGTGACTAGAAACATGTATAGAGTGAACAGGAACAATTTGAACATCAAGTTGAAGACCAATTTGAAGAGCAGTTCATGGGAGTTCAGCATGAAGATCATGATGTTGATCGTGAATTGATTCCAACTAGTTCAGTCTCGATAGACCATTGTACTGGATCTACTATAGCAGATAAATGAGTGGGTTCGAGTCTTAATAATTTTATGGCACAAAAGTGATTGTTCCACCGGGTGTGCTAGTGTGGGTGAGTGTAGCTCAAACACATTTATGAACTCTTTATCTTTAGCAATGATATAAGACGTATGGAAAACCCTAATGGGAGTTAGTTGTGCAACCGTTGATGAGGCACGTATGCAAGTTAGTAAGCAACTACCATATGTAGAAAGTTAGTTGTTTGGTTCATATACTTGTAATGCAGCATTCCGAATGCAGATATGATATCTGTGATCGGACTCTGTTTTGTCCAGTTCTATGCCTATTCTATATATGCTATTGTGACAGAAGCATTTACAATACAAGGAATCTGCAGTTGTTTGTCTTAATCGACTATCTATGTTGTACTAAATTCTGAGTTGATGTGTTCTCTTTCGGAAATTTTGACTGCATTCTTGAAGATGCTGTATTTCTACTAACAGGTAGATTTTGGGATTTAATCTCTACCTGTTACAAAACAAACCCGAAGAAGGAGGAAAATAGCTACAAGGAGGACATGCTTCAGTGGCGGGTGTATTACTTGGAGTCAGCAAAGATGGTGAATATTAATTTCCTTGGCTCTATTGTTTTTCCTACTCCTTTAAGGTACTTGTCAAGCTCATGATGTAGGTTTCTTTTAGTAGGATATGATGGAGGCGCGAAGTTGTATAGAGCACAAATACTAGGATGAACATTGAAGAGGTCCCCAAGCAAAAGGAAGAGTTACTATGGGCGTACAAGCCGACAGAGACAAGCAAGCAATGTGTGATCCAAGTGTCTGAAGAGGTCTGCTATAGTTAATCAAACTGGCCTAAAGAGTTGGGAGATGCTTGCTATAGAGACATTGATAAGATAGTTGGGAGTTTGGAATTTCCTTAAGCCACAAAATATTGTCGTGTTTTTGAAAGGGTAAAAATCTTGCAGGCATTTCTTGGACTTGTGGACTTTCTTGGCTTGCCATATCATCCATGATCTATGGTGTTTGTAATATCTGATTTTATGTCGACCTACTTCCAAGTTAGTACTTAAATGTTTTAAGTAGCCCAATGGTTGAAATTTGACAGTTAAAGATAACCAGTCTAAAGGGGACTATTTTAGTATAGCACTGTGGGGAAGTAGCAAGCTAAGGGTGTCCACTTTTTGTTCACTCCCCAATCCTTAGGAGGTGGAAAAACAAGCTTTTTAGCATACAAAAATTCAAATCTCACCTACTTTCCTATGCATCTAGTCTTTGAAGTCTTCAGACACAACATCACACATGCTATTGTGCACACAATGGTATAGTCTGATCGAAAATTCGATGCACACACAAAAAATTTCTTTGTGTTACACGGCATGGTTCCAGGGTGGTCACATCTTTGTCACAAACAGAGAGTGTCATATTAAATTCTAAATTTCTCACTCATTTTAGATTAAATGTTATTGAAACTTTGTAGGTGGTCTCTTTACATTATGTAGAGCTTAACTTGATTTATTGGTAATTATTTGAATGATTTATCTAATTATAAATAATTATTTATAATAAATAAAGTCATAAAATACATGCATTTTAGTAGCACACCACATTTTTTTAGTATTTTGAATAATTAAGCAAATCCAATTCGGTGCAAGGTTAGTAGGCACATAAGGGGGTGTGGTTCAATCGTCAAATCCCAAATCCAACGGTTAGATTTAGGAAGATTGAAGTTTAATTTTTACTTTTACTCCTCAAAGAATCAACAAAGAATATAAAAAATAAATCTAGTAATTGTCAAACATGACCAAACATTTCAAAAATGTCAATATTTTTAGTCCTCCGCATGATGAATAAGAGGAAAAAATTTTGGTTAAATTTGAGTAAGGGAAACGTACAATATGGCCTCCAAGAGTCAAATCTCCCTTTTGTGGGGGAAAAAGGGCCACCCAAGTCTAATACCAAGACAAGGTAGGCTTGGTATTAGGCTTGGTGAGGTAGGCTAGGAGCATCACCGACCCTAGTGGCAAGCCTTTGGAGTGTGCATGCTGCCCATGTGGAAGGCTGAGTCATCTATTTTTGCCTTGCAACCATGCCACGTTGTTAGACCGCATGGTGCCATGTCATCAAGGAGATGTGACATCACTCCTTGCCATGTCACCTTAGATTGCCACACATGCTGCCACATTAGCCACATGTGCCACCTCATCATTCCACATCATAGGAACTCTTGGAGCCATGTCATCACACCTTGCCACCTTGGCATACCTCGTCAACATTACCACGTCACCAATCCCTCCACCTCAATTTGCCATGTCAATCTACCATCTCATGAATGCCAACTCATCATGCCACATCACATTTCCACGTCATGGAAGAGACTCATATATTCCACACCATATTGCGACATCATCACCATGCATAGTGCCACATCAGCCACATGTATACACATCATGATGATGGCGAGCCACATCATCAACATGCATGGTAAGTTATACATGCATGTGATTTGAGTGCGTGAGACATAGAATACCACGATCGAGGTTTATGACCACGATGTGCGTGAGGCATAGAATACCACGATCGAGGTATTTGGAAGTGGCAAAATAATCAAATTGTCATGGTTTATGACCACGATCGAGGTATTTGAAGGTATCCAAAGGTGGCAAAATAATCAAATTGTCATGGTTTATTACCACGATCGAGGTATTTGGAGATATTTGGAAGTGGCAAAATAATCAAATTATCATGGTTTATCACATAGGTTATTCTCAAATTGCATTAACGAAAATATTAATCAAGATAGGCACATATGTTATGTCAATATTAAACTGAAATAAAATCAAACGATGCAAATATTCAAAATTAACATTGGATTCCATGTATATATAATATGATTAAAATCAACTTATTTGAGTAGGCCACAAAAATTAGTTTCAAAACAAAATCAAACGGAATTTCAGTAGCCAATTATTTTCAATCTTAGCACCTTCTCCACCAATAATAATCAAGAGCAATCTAGTGGATGAGTAAGAGCAATCTAGTGGATGAGTTCAGGCTCTCTATAAGACACCACATTTTGGTTCATTTCACCCATTCTTAGCCATTCTTGCCTCCCCATCACTTTGTCACACCTTCCATCCTACTTTCATTGAGAATGGGTTCTCAAAGCCGTAGAGCTAGTAGACGTGAAAGATGTAGGAACCCCCCCCCAAATCTCATTGACGAGGAGCGCAAGTGGAAGGCTTGTGAGCACAAGAGAGCCTCTAGAACTAGAGCTCGCGCTGCCACCACCGATCCACCTCCACCTCTACATCCCACCTCCACCTCCACCTCCACCTCCATCCCCACCCCCACCCCCACCCCCACCTCCATTGTCCCCCCCTCCACATCCTCATCTGCTTCCCTACCTCCAGCCTCTGCCCTTCCCTTAGCCACCTACATTTTGCCCTCCACCTCTACCTCTTCCCCCTCCACCCTCCTGGGACCCTCCCCCTCCCCCCCTTCCCCTTGGTGCCTTCCTTCCCCCCTCCACCCTACCATCTCCCATTGATCCCCTTGCCCCACCTTGCAGCAGCAGTGTTGCTTCACGACGTGACTTGCCGAAGTCCACTATCTGTCGTCGTACTAGCAAGATTGTGTAGTATTTTTTTAGTGACCTTACGCCAGCTTCGCAGTCTGCTCTTCTCACGTCCTTGATTGATCACCCTGACTTGGTAGAGTGTAGGAGGCTTGCTGGTCTTGGTGCACGTAGAGATAGGGTTGTATGTAGCGAGGTCCTTAGCAGTGTTCGATGTTCCTATGCTTCTATTAAGCATAGGAACTCCAGTGATGCCTTGGCAGCACGTCGTGCTATTGTGGCTGCCATTAGTAGACCTCATATGATAGGCCATGTGCGTACCGCTTCACGTCTTCTTCAGATTGCACCACGCACATTGCGAGCAAGCATGATTAGGAGGCAGAGTCTAGAGGATAGTGAGACTGATGATCTTTGGGCTTTGAGTGGTCGTGCACCTCGCAGCGACCGATTGTTGGATGATTCCACTAGGTCCATACAACAGTTTTGGGAGGAGCATTGCAGAGCATCCCAAGTGTTCAAGAAGGCATTGCGGAAGAGGGTGTCACGCGGTGTGTACATTGAGCATGGTGCATGTTTTTTGGAGTGTACCCAGACTGAGTTATACACTCAATTTGTAGAGGCGCACCTGGAGTTCAGGATGGGTAGAGTTCATTTGAGCAATGCAAGCGATGGTTTGTGCGATGCTCTCAGGAGCATGACACGTGCTGTTGTCGCTACCATGTGGATTTTGGATTGATGTATGATGTATTCCGTTCCCTTGATGGTCATAAGGGAGTGGTTCCTACTAGCCCTCGCGACTTCATTCATTCCATATTGTGTACACGAGATGGCAATGCTTTATTCCACTCTCTTGATTGTGTGGAAGGCAGGTGTACTTTGTGTGGTGACTTTGCTAGAGTGCCACGAGTTGCACTAGATACTTGTGACGTGCAGATGGTTTGTTGGTAGCAGTATGAGTACAGTAACCTGACATTAGATGGTGGTGCACAGTCGAGGAGATTGTAGCTTGTGGGGAAGGAGACACCACGTGTTGTATTTATTGACAGTTTTCGAAGGAAGCTGTACCGCTACATATGCCACTCGCACACTGCGAAGTGGGAGGATCGTCAGTTCCGTGCATATTTGAGGACATTTCCTATAGGGGTGGTTGTCTCAATGGTGGATTTTGCAGAGAATTATACCTTTGCACCACAGCATGAGATCTAATCAGAGTATTATTTCTTCGAACAGCTGACGTGTGATTGAGTTATTGGTTTTTTTATGGCCTCATTATATTGAATTATTTCAATAGTCATATTTTTTTTCAATGCCATATTGCAGGTTGCTATATTTGTGCACATTAGCTATCCTCATGCACAGGCTCATGTGGATGGCATTGATAGCACCATGGACTCACGCATCATTGTGCGAGAGTATCACTTCTACATTAGTGATGATTGATCACATGATGCCCATTTTGTGCAGCATTGCTTCACTTTGCATGATAGTTTCTTGAGGGATCATGGTGTCACATGGCAGTGGCGCTGGATCTAGTCAGACAACTGTGGTAGTTAGTTCAAATCAGCTAGACAGTTTTATTTGTTTTGCAGATGGCACTGTGAGACAGGCATTTCGATCCCATGGAGCTACTTCGAGACAGGGCATGGTAAGGGAGAGCACGATGGTGCAGGTGCTTGCGTGAAGCATGCTTTGCATCGATACCAGTTGCGTCATAGTGCCGATTGCTTCAAGGATGCACATGATGTGGTGCGGTGGTGCAGCCAGCACTTATCCACTAGTGCTATCTTCTCGTTTCAATCGCGTGACGATAGGGTGGTGAGCTGGTATTTTTGGTGCGTGGACATTGGGAGTCTTGATCGGTCTAGGCCTTTTGATTGTCGTTCAGTGTCTGGCACTCTTGATTTCCATTCCATTAGGAGCATAGGTGAATCTCACCCCGCGATCTTTTCTCGACGGTTTGCATGTTTTTGCTCCGCATGCATTGATGATGATTGGGGAGGGTGCGCCATGATACCATGGGCCGATCCATGGGCACGGCGAGTGCTTTCTCCCTTCTAGCCTTGGGAGGAGGTACATGATGATCAAGATGCGGGATTTAGTTCCTCTAGAGATTATGACTAGCTTACAGATATGTTGCGTATTGGTGATATCTTCATGGTCATTGCTTCGGAGGCCAATGAGGAGGGTGTGGATCATTACTTGTTGCGATGCTCTATGGCGAAGAGTGTGTTGAATGAGGATACAATGGATGGGCATGGGATGCACTTCGATGCTCATAGCATGATCGTAGGTGGCCACTATTTTTAGCAGATACAGAGGCATGGTCGTTATATTGAGTTCCAGGAGTACATGGCAGATCAGGAGGCATACATGTATTCTCATCTTGTTGTTGCGATCAAGATTACTTTGAGTCGTGTTCGCACTCGCAAGGCGACGTCCACTCCACGATGGCGCCTTGCAATGGAGGATCACGAGAGCATACTTGCAACTATTGGCATGAGAGCCAATCCTAAGGAGTAGCACATTACATATCATAGTTTTGGGATCATCAATTCATCAGATAGATTTTTATTGGGTATCACTAGTTGATTACATATTTTTGTATTTGATATGTATAGGCTCAGTGTGTGACTGTACCATTGTAATTTTCATGGACTCATATTTTGTATTTCACTATGATGGTTTTATACACGTTCATACACATCATTGTATTAGATTCTATTTTATACATGATGTCCGTTGTCTTCTCAATGGGATTTGTAGTTTTTGTAAAACAAAAAATTGTTTATTAGTAGTTATGTTGTAATTGTGTTTTGTGCTTTAGGACATTTTAAAAATGTGACTAAGAAAATTCGTGCATGTACTAACCAAATATGCATGTGGACTTATCTGTTGGGGATGAAACTCTGCATGGCTCTTAGGCTACCCTAGACCTACATCCATGCAAGATTTGGTCTCCAAATGATTTGGTATGTGCCACATGGAAGGTATAATGCGTACATTTTTGCAATCCCTACTAGTGACTATGTATGAAAAATGGTGCACGTACTAACCAAATACGCATGTGGACTTATCTATTGGGGATGAAACTTTGCATAGCTCTTAGGCTACCTTAGACCTACATCCATGCAAGATTTGGTCTCCAACTGATTTGGTATGTGCCACGTGGAAGGTATAATGCGCACATTTTTACAATCCCTACTAGTGACTGTGACTACGTATGAAAAATGGCGCACGTACTAACCAAATATGCATGTGGACTTATCTGTTGGGGATGAAACTTTGCACAGCTCTTAGGCTACCCTAAAACTACATCCATGCAAGATTTGGTCTCCAACTGATTTGGTATGTGCCACATGGAAGGTATAATGCGTACATTTTTACAATCCCTACTAGTGACTACGTATGAAAAATGGTGCACGTACTAACCAAATATGCATATGGACTTATCTATTGGGGATGAAACTTTGCATAGCTCTTAGGCTACCCTAGACCTACATCCATGCAAGATTTGGTCTCCAACTGATTTGGTATGTGCCATGTGGAAGGTATAATGCATACATTTTTACAATCCCTACTAGTGACTACGTATGAAAAATGGCGCACATACTAACCAAATACGCATGTGGACTCATCTGTTGGGGATGAAACTTTGCACATCTCTTAGGCTATCCTAGACCTACATTAATGCGTACATTTTTACAATCCCTACTAGTGACTATGGCTGAAAAATGGCGCACGTACTAACCAAATACGCATGTGGACTTATCTATTGGGGATGAAACTTTGCACAGCTCTTAGGCTACCCTAGACCTACATCCATGCAATATTTGGTCTCCAACTAATTTGGTATGTGCCATGTGGAAGGTATAATGCATACATTTTTACAATCCCTACTAGTCACTATGTATGAAAAATGGCGCACCTACTAACCAAATACGCATCTTGACTTATCTGTTGGGGATGAAATTTTGCATAGCTCTTAGGCTACCCTAGACCTACATCCATGCAAGATTTGGTCTCCAAATTATTTGGTATGTGCCACGTGGAAGGTATAATGCGTACATTTTTACAATCCCTACTAGTGACTACGTATGAAAAATGGCGCATGTACTAACCAAATACGCATGTGGACTTATCTGTTGGGGATGAAACTTTGCACAGCTCTTAGGCTACCCTAGACCTACATCCATGCAAGATTTGGTCTCCAAATGATTTGGTATGTGCCACGTCAAAGGTATAATGCGTACATTTTTGCATGCAGTCACTACTAGTGATGACTATGTATGAAAAATGATGCACGTACTAACCAAATACGCATGTGGACTTATCTGTTGGGGATGAAACTTTGCACGGCTCTTAGGCTACCCTAGACATACATCCATGCAAGACTTGGTTGCCAATCGATTTCGCATGTGCCACGTGGAAGGTATAATGCATACATTTTTACATGTGGACTTATCTGTTGGGGATGATTTTGGACCAATCGTACATAATCATGTATTAATATTTGACACATGTTACTACCAATGAGCACCATTCCATGCTAAACATTGACATTTTTTTCTTAATCTAGAATTTACAAAAATTAGTGACAATATTAGTGTAAGAATTGCAAGCATTGATATATGCGAAATTCAATATGATATTCAAAATGATAAAGTTCATAGCACGAGAGAGAGAGAGAGAGAGAGAGAGAGAGACACCTTATACTTGAACACCTTTTCAATGCTTAATGTTTACAATTACTTCACACGGCATTATTTTTAAAATACCTTATATATTAGATGTGTGAATTGAGATATCTGAAGTTCAGAATGATACTCCTAATTTTAAATGTTTATGTTAGATTTGATCAAACTATAAATTGAGATAAACAAAGTAAGAATAACATCATGAAAGTACCAAAATGCTCATACATCATAAAAGTAAGAACAACATCATGAAAGTACCAAAATGAATGTGTACATCATCATCATTACCGTGCAGAAGTGCATCCCTAAACAAGATATGTGTGAAGCCTAAACAATCATCCTGAATCAGAATATGATAACTCCACATATGATCCTCTAGTCTTCCTCTGACATGGCTCCTGTATAACTCGATGCCCAACCGTCCGCTGTGTGCTCTCAAGCAAAGCCAGATCAGATGGTCCAGCCTCATCTCCTGGATCAGATGGGCCAGCCTCATCCTGATGAAGAGGAGGGCATGCTGCATGAGCCACCACTACCATCTCTGCCTCCCTCGCCTCCTCTATGTATGCGTGCCTTAGCTCCCAAAGTTGTGCATCTATGAATACTCGTGCCTCAAATCCAATGCAAGTAATCGTCTCTACATGTAGAAGACGCTGGTCTCGGCCCGCCCAAGCTGCCGCTTCACCCACTACTGCAATGATATATGAAGCTCTGCCTCTCGCTCAATACGATGTGCCTCCTCTGCTCATGCCTCGTCACCTGGCATGAAATCACCATATGAGAAGCATCGCGGAACACACGCTGCAACCACTGAAGTATCAGCACCCTCCTGCTGCAACAAAGCTCTTTGTGCCTCCTCCCTGTAGTGCTCTGTCAAGACCACGCGAGCAAATGGATCAATGGCCTGACGATGACCAGGATACAGATCATCCATGCCTAGTCCTCTGTATGTGGCCACATCAATGTCAGCAAAGCATACAGGACACACTGATCATGCCACCATGTGGCGGGTCATGCAATGGAAATGTGCGATGTGGCCGCACCCTAGTCCAAACCATCGTATGGTCTAAGGTAGTCTACCCGATGACGAAGCACAAACTCGGCGTATAGCTGCATGGCAAATGACCTGGCTATCTGACGGTTGTGAGGCAATCGACCACCATTTGCAGTGAGATATCGTGGATAAATGTGTGTTGCTATGATGGGGTGCCTACAACGTAAAATATAAAAGGGCTGCCCTGATCGTGGTCACATCGACTCAGTGTGACCATCCCAAAACATATCCTCTAAGGCTTGCTTGTGAGGTGACTCATGCTCAAACAACTCTCAAATGGCTCTCCAATCCAAGCCATGACCACCGATCTTTGCCTCAACCTGTGCATGAAAGGTATCCAAAACATCCTCAACTATGTTTAATCGACCTAGAGCATCAATGACTGAATTGAGACTCGCAACCAAGTGAGGGGGTGCCCCAACATCCTACAGTGCCCTCATCTCAGCTCTCAAAATCGCTATCTGCATATGAATAGTGGTGCTAGAACCTGCGCGCTGGCTGGCGCATGCACAAAAAAACACATGGAAATTAATATTCTATTTGGGTAATGAAAATTAATATTCTATTCAATAGGACTTAATAATCTATTTGGGTAATGAAAACTTTTAGCTAGCCGATTTTGATTGAATTTTTGCCAAAGCTCATGACAAGGTTTCATGGAATCACATAAGTCTTTGTATTTGTCTATGTAACTATATCCATACATAGATCTACAACCTTCCCTAGTTCCCTATTTCTATAGTTTCACGTGCCACCTAAAGGGATTGCTAGCCACATGATCTACCCTCTCCTTGCATCAACCTCTCGCACCTTATGATTTGAAAATGATGTGTAGGTGAATGTGTTGTTCAAATCATCCTATTTGTTTGATTGATTACACTTAGTCACGTACTCCTTGATGAGGTAGGATGTCATTTGGGATCATCCTATGCACCTAACGATAGATGGGCCAAATGTGTGGGTATGCCTATAATAGTGCTATGTTACAAATGCAACACATGCATTCCCTACATGCTCTAAGTTGCTCCACTCTTCAATGGAAGATGCACACACAATAGTTATTTAACGGTGTTATTGAAAAAGGGATTTAGATGTACATCCTTGGTCTTATTTCATTTTCAAAGAAATTTCAAACTTTGTGTTAAAAATGCTACACTTCCCTAATTTGAAAAATAATATAAAAACTACTTTAATCTCTTTTTTAAAATAAACAAAATAGATGATTTTAAAAAACAAAATATATACGTTTTGACATTTAAATAAAAACTTCATTAACTTGAAAAATAATATAAAAGCTACTTTAAACTCCTTTTTTTTTTTAATAGATGATTTCTAAAAACAAAATTTAAACATTTTTATATTTAATTCAAAACTTCACTAATTTAAAAAATAACATAAAAACTACTTTAATCTCTTTTTTTTAATAGATGATTTTAAAAAATAAAATATATACGTTTTGACATTTAAATAAAAACTTCACTAACTTAAATAATATAAAAGCTACTTTAAACTCTTATTTTCTTTTTTTTAAAAGATGATTTTTAAAAATAAAATTTAAACATTTTTTTATTTTAATTAAAAAATCACTAATTTGAAAAAAAAAAAACTACTTTAATCTCTCTTTTTTTAAATAGATGATTTTAAAAAACAAAATATATACGTTTTCACATTTTAAATAAAAACTTAAGTAATTAAAAAAATAATTTAAAAAAACTTTAAAATGCATTTTAAAATTTGAAATATTTTATAATTAAATTAGATATTCCTATAAACTAAAATTTAAATAAATTTTTGCAAAAAAAAAGCTACATTTAAAAAACCTTACCTAGAATCTCCCGCTCTGTCCATCTCCGTTGCTCCGTCGTTGTCCGTCGGTCCTTCTCCATCGCTCTCACAATTCCGTCGATTTCGGTGAGGAGGAGCTCGATCAAGGTTTGAAGAATGAGGGGGTCCCTCTCTTTATATACGAAAATTTAGGGTTTCAATACCACGATCGAGGTATTGGGATGCCACGTACCTCGATCATGGTATTGGACATGCCACATACATCATTGGTCTAGTATACCACTTGCGAAGCCACATACCTTGATCGTGGTATTTCACATGCCACATACACATCGGTCCATCATACCTCGATCGAGGTATTTCAATGTAGTACCATTATCGCCAAAACTATTGTTGTTGTTACTTCAGTATAGTGACTGTGACTCTAAAGAAGAACAAATGGCATAGTTCTACCCTCGTTTACATTTTTACTGCAACCATAGGGATCGTTGCACATGAAATTGTTGAAAATTTCGTTGTTACTGTAGTGAAAATGGTTCCAATAACCAGCGCGGTGGTTGCAACGAAACTATACTAAATTGCAAATGTCTACATTTTCCTTAGCTTGGAACTAAAATAGCTCCAAGAACGTGTGCACGTGTGCAGTGGTTGAGAAATTGTTGCACAAGGAGTAATACGACTTAAATATCTCCAAAATAACACTATTTTCCTTTATTTAGAACTAAAATAGCTCCACATCCTGTGCGATGGTTGTGGATATGGACCTTGAGGGGTCCCCTTTAGAGATTGACATGCCACGGTCGTCTTCATGCCAACGTGGTGGTCTCTCCATGCCAACATCATTGCTTGAACCAGCACGGTGGACAGCAAACATGGCAAGGCAAAGGTTGTGTGATGTAGTCAGCAGAGCAACAGTCTCTGTGCTCATGAGTAAATGCATATAGTGCCATGTGTCGAGCTCTATGCTATTGACCATTAGAATCGTGATTAGGTCAGCTCAAACACCAGTTAAGGCTAGAGGAGGTAGGCATTCGCAATGAAATGCATTTGTGTTGGTTTAGGATTACCTTCAACCCCCACAAAATATAACCTTTAGTAAATCCCAAAGAAGCACCATGCTTGTTTCAGTCAATCCCAATCAATCTTCTCTCCAAACAAGGGAAAATGTAAATCCCAACAAACAGTATACTAATCCCAAACAACCATCGAGCTTGTTTTAGTGACAATGTCTGTGCATGAGGGACCATCTAATTCATAGGTTCAGATTAGCATTCAGTTGGGATCAGAATGTAATAACAATGACTGTGCATGAGGGACCATCTAATTCACAGACTCAGATTAGCATTGAGTCGGGATCAGACTATAAGAACAATGATTGTGCATGAGGGACCATCTAATTCACAGGCTTAGATTAGTATTGGGCTAGAATTAGACTGTAATAACAATGACTTTGCGTCTAGTTCACAAGCTTAGATTAGCATTCACTCGGTTTATTAGGCTGTGATAACAATAGTTTAGAATGAGAACTAGCATTAAGCTGAGATAGACTGTAAGAACATTTCACATTGTTAGAATTACCATCTAATCGCATGTCATGAGTGACGCAGTCATAAGAAAATAGAAACTTCGAATCCAACTAAATGCAACATTTTCAAATTATAAGGTCCAGCTGAGTGAAGCTGTCATATCCAAGGACGGATAAATGGCGAATTATTGCTTTAAAACTGAAGTTATATAGAAAAGCCAAACGTATAGTCAGCCCCTAAAGTTATATACCTAGGTAGTATACAAACAACCAAGTTTTACTCTTCTACATTTTGAAAAGAGACCACCATCGTATGTAAGTATGGATAAATACAAAGACAATTTACTACTCTTTTTTTTTAAGAGGAAAATTTACTACTTAACTCAGGTTCTATTGAAAAGCCTACTGTATTAGAGGGGTGGTCAGCCCCTAAAAAAGTCCCAAGTAATATATATCCAGGATTCCAAGAGATCAAGTCCAGGATCTTTAAAGAACTTTATATTTATGCAAGGATTCCGGGACACAGGCTCGACACTTCGCACAATGGGAGCCTTTAGCAACCTACTTCACAAACTGTGGGTTCTTATAGTATTGAACGCCTTCCCACAGTTCCTCCTGCAATATGACCGTCTTGTGAATGACACTCTTGGGAACTCTATGTTCCTCCTCCAAGCAATCAATCTCATCTATGACAATCTTGGGTTGTCGAGGGACCCCTTGTGAAATGGCTTCATTAGGCTTAGGACAAGCGGATGGAAAATTGTCATTGCCTCTGTGGCTTTCCATCTCTATTCCTCCGCTATTCCTTCACCCGAGACCTATCGGGTTTTCTAACTAGTTTTCTCTCCTGCTAACCGAGATGTAATTGTTCACATATTCTAATATGTCAAATCAAGCCATCTTGACATGCTCAAAACGATGTAATCCACTAGGATCTTGCCATCTTTGAAGACTTGTGTATCGATAGATTCCCCACACATTACATTGATGAATATGAGAGGTTAGTTGTATGATAGTTAAGGATAGAGGAGGTAGGCACTGGCAACAGAATGCATTTTTGTTGGTTTAGGATTAATTGCAACCCCCACAAAATATAACCTTTAGTAAATCCCAAATAACCACTACGCTTGTTTCAGTAAATCCCAATCAATATATCCCAAACAAGGGAAAATGTGAATCCCAAACAGCCACCGAGCTTGTTTTAGTGACAATGACCGTGCATGAGGGACTGACTAATTCATGGGTTCAGATTAGCATTCAGTCGAAATTAGACTATAATAATAATGATTGTGCATGAGGGACCATCTAATTCAAAGGCTCAGATTAGCATTGAGCTGGAATCAGACTGTAATAACAATGACTTTGCATGGGGGACCATTGAGCTCACAGGCTTAGATTAGCATTCAATTGGTTTATCAGACTGTAATAATAATAGTTTAGAATGAGAACTATTGTTATTACAGCCTGATGAACCAACTCAATGCTAATATGATGTCCTGTTTTGATCTTTCCTTTCTTTAGTTGACTGTAATAACAATGACTTCGCATGAGGGGCCGTCTAGTTCACAAGCCGCCCAAATTAGCATTGAGTCGGGATTAGACTGTAATTACAATGACTTTTCATGAGGGACCATCTAACTCGCACGGTCAGATTAGCATTAAGCTGGAGATGTCTCGACTATAAGAACATATCAAACTGTTAGAATTTTTCAATGACCGAGAAATTCTCTCGTGGCAACCATCTAATCTCATGTTTTGGCTAGACAATGATGTATATGACCGCCTACGCTAGGCTGGGCTACCAGCAAAGCTGGGTGTATGTACTACCACCACTCCTCCCCCCTCATCGCATTGAATTATTATGATCTTGGCTCCGATGATTGAGGAATTCTCCCATGGTAACCATCTAATCGCTCATCATGGCTAGACGATGATGTAAATGACTGCCTAAGCTAGGCTAGGCTACCAGTAAGCTCGGTGCATGTGCCACCACTCCTCCCCCCTCTTCCTATTAAATTATCATGATCTTGGCTCTAATGACCAAGAAATTCTAGCATGGCAACCATTTAATCGCATGTCATGGCTAGACGATGATGTAGATGATCACTGCCAATAAAAGAAATTCAAATAGGAACATAAGAATCAAAATCATAAATTTTGAATATGTATATGGTAATCTCAATAAACATAAGACTACTCGAGAGTTGACATTTTCTTCAAGTTGAAATGTCAACCTATATGAAGTAGTATGGGAACTCCACAAGTTAAAATCTCAAGCTTCAACTCTTATGTAAAGAAGTATGAGAACTTCACATGCATGGTGTAAGACTAATGAGAGTAGTCCAATCTATTGACATTCATAAATACTTCTTCACTCATTAAGTAGAATTCCAATGGCATTTCTTGCAAAGGGTGAGCACTCTAGACCTCAAAAAATGTTGTAGATGGACTAATGTGGGACTTATGCACCTCCAAACATGGAATGAACATTTCCTTACTGGAATCTCTTGTGAAAAAGTTTGGACCTCAAAGGTATGGGAAAGAGTATATCCTTTTCATACTTCATGATATCACCTACCAATAGCAAGCCTGCAAAAATCACATAAAAGAATTAGCAATACTTAAACAAGGGACCGTTATAATAATATTGAAACCATAAAAGAAATATTAAGTAAATTTCCAACCAATGAAGGAGCACATCATGTCCATTACCATTACCTTACCTTTCTTAAGCACCCATCTTAGGCTATGAATGTTTATTTTTGAAGTACTCACTTTTACCTAGGATGGAATATTAGGAATACATTCTCTCTTTATATTTTTAATACTTTTTTAGGACCAAGCCTATCCTAAGGCTAGGTCTCAAACATGACTTCGTTTTCTTACCTTCTAAATCTTCCAAATGTGTACTCTAAATTCAATAATTAACCAGTGGTAAAGAATTCCTCTAGCACCACCATTTGAAGTGGAAATGTGTCTGGCTACGATTTTGAAATACAAAACCTAGAATAATAGACATATCTTACCTATGACGATGTAGTTTAATGTAGCAAGAATGGATCTTCCAAGTTTGAAGGTGACTCGATACGTGCCCTTGCACCACGTGCCTATTAGGAAAAAATTATGTGGGTCAAAATCAATCAAAAAGGTCACATAAAAACTTAAGGAGATAGGAGCTCTCTCTCTGAGAGAGAGAGAGAGAGAGAGAGAGAGAGAGAGAGGAGGGGGGGGTGGGGTGAGGGGGGAACAATAGTATATATGATGGATATTCTAAGGCTTTTGCCAAAACAAAAGCAAATCTTGCCAAACATGTAGATGAATCTAGATTCTATGGTCACATACTTCCTTCTCCCAATTTGTCACCCATGTAATGCTTCCAAGAGCAACAACTTGCATGAATGGAGCACAAATTACCGTCACCCATAATCCCTAGAAGGTGAAACACAAGGCGTTAGCTACAAGCTACAATAACGTAGTGTTTCCCAAGCTTATTATCATCATGGTATAGAAAGGAGAGGAGTTCTCGCAAGGAAACAATAAAAATTCCGTCTCTTTGCGTATGTTTTAATTGAGATCATACATACAATTGCCAAACGGAATATTTACACTTATCCATCTCAACTTATGAAAGCTTCTCATCTGTCTTTCCCATATAGATCATATCCATTAGTACACTGAGTGGTGCGGTCTACGTTAATACCTTAAAGAAAATACGGACAAGAAAGAGCCACACCGTATTCCTAAGAAGATGTAATTGAACCGCATTGATGTGATTCTAATGCGACTAAGTATTAGTTGTAATTATACCTTCGCCTGCAAGGGGGTAAGAAAGCCTAAGCTGCAACCGATAGGCAAACCCACAACATAGAACGAGCCCAGATTAATGAAAGCTCCTAACTTTTGCCAGCCGCAGCCTCTTGCAACCCCTATAATTCACAAGCTGCAAGATCAATTCGACGCATGGGATGAAGAAAATCCTATAATACCCAAGGATTAAATCTTTGAAACCCATCATATCACTCTGCATGTGGTGTGTGTGTGTGTGTGTGTGTGTGTGTGTGTGGCTGAGAGAGAGGACAAAAGGCAAACCAACAAAGTATTATCCATGTTCAGAGAATGCATATCTGTGTGCCTGCGTTTGTTGTGTGAAAATCAGCATCAAATCACACCATCAGGTACCTGAGAGGACTGCCTGTGTGCTGTCGAAGAAGGATGAGACAGCAAGAAGAGGCAGCATTGTCGCTACATACATGATCACGTTCTCATCGTTGCTGAAAGCTCGTCCTAATACATTTCGAAGTAACACGTACATCACCGAGACAACGCAGGCCTGGCTTACGGTAAGACCAATTGCCACTCGCACAGCTCCCCGAGCTCCTTGCGGCCGGCCTGCTCCTAACTCGTTTGAGACCCTCGTGCTGATTTAGACAAGTACAGGGAATCAGTCGATCTTCATTCATTCATCGGAACTATCGACAGCTAAGTTTGATTGCTGTTGTAAAAGCCTTCCCAATCGTTTAGCACTAACCTTGCCGCAGCACTCAGGCCAAATGGTATCATGAAAGTCATCATTGCGGTATTGAGGCTGTGGTAGGAAACCGAAAGGGAGTCAGAGATTTTCACTGCCTTTCAAACAACACACATTCGTGCCACACAGATCAATGAGCGTGATTTTTCAATGGACGAACCATATGGCAAGGGTTGACGTTTGGAGCTCAGGATTGGGCAATAAACCCGAGAGCAGGACTAGAAATTCATAGCACCACCACTCTAAACTGCAATTCCAAGCATCACGAAGTTAGGACTGGAATAGTCTAAAAGATGCAGGCAGCTCCATGCATGCCTCCAAATACCAGCCTATTTTCTTCCGACCGCATTCTGAAGATTGGCAACTGTAAAACTTCTCTCTAGGATTTGCAATTGTTTTCTAACCGATGCATAACCAACTAAGAAGGGCACAATCCAACTTGCAGAATGATTAAAAGCCTTTCGGAAGTCGGTTCAAACCGACTCATTTCTCCAATCCGTGATGATAAGAGCTTTGCGACTATTGCAACAGTGGATAAACATGACTAGAGAGGGGTATCCGGAAGCTGCACACCAGACCATTGCAGCGGACGGTACTGCCAGCTTGACAAAGTCTGTCAATTCATGCAAGACCTCCCAAGACAATGGAGTCCGAGTCTTTCCACATTTGCTCGAGAATCTTACATAGGTAGACAGCAAGCATACGTTGATCCAGTTCGAGATGCTTGTTGCGAGTGCAGCTCCTCGGTTTCCCAGACCTGTTCTGTAAACTAGCAACCAGCATAGAGGTATATGGCACAATGCTGCGACACAGTAGGATAGGACCATAGGGAGAACAAGGCTTTGTGTCTGTAAGAACCGTTGAAGAGGTTGGGCGGTAGCATAGGCGAACAAGCTTGGTATTAACCAACGGGCATACGTGCCAGCTTCCATGGATATGTCTTCGTCTTGTCCAAGGGCCAGTAAAATCTTCCCTGCGCTCCCATAGATAAACGCAAGAGGTATGGCTGTTGCGTTTAGCACAATCAAAGCTCGTTGCAAGTACAATCCCATCCTACGATACTGCTTTGCTCCGTAAGACTGTCCACAAAGTGTTTCTAACGTACTTCCCATACCCATCTGTTATACAATCATGAGTAAAAGCGCATCAGGAACCTTGCTGGTTTCTCGATGCTCCTTACGTTAAACTTTCCAAACGCGTTTGACAATACTAGACATAGTATAAGAATCTCGCACTTTGAGGATTGAGCTAGAGTAGAATAACGATATGCTGCTGTAGAACGGAGCCCAAAGATGGGGCGGAACGTTGCAAGAATGTGCAGCTATAAAACGGAGCGTGAAGAGAGAGAAAGAGCTTACCATTACGCACACGCCCGTAACGTTAGCGAGAGATGTGGCTAAGGACGACCCGGAGAGAACAAGCTCACCTAAGTGACCCACGAACATGATCGAAATGACCTGAATAGCGGACTGCAAAGCGTTCACACAAATCATAGGGCCAGCCAGGTAGCACTGGAGCTTCAACTCCTTAAAATCCAGGCAGTTGGAGAGCCTTGCACTAGCTGTGGACTCAAGCTGCAGCTCGCCATCAGCAGTTTCTACGGTATTCCTCTGCTCATTAAGGTCTGGTGCTTCACCCATGGCGGCAGGTGCTCGAGCTAATGATGGTCGGAAAATGTGCGAGAAGAGAATGGAATACAAATGTGGGCATCCCCGAGGTCGCAGTTGAGAATATAGCTTGTCATTGAACACGAATCTCAGAGCTGCCCCACATTCAGCATCACTTCCAAGTCAGCTTGCCGTGTGGATGGGAAACCACAATCAGCTTGTAAAGTAGGTCGGAGACGGGATCATCTGCGAAGAATCAGTTCTACTTAACCGCTCGCGATCGGGGTTGAGACTCGATAAAATCTCAATGCCTTACCTGCAAATTCTGAGCTCCTACTTAGACGGCCATCTTGCCACCGGTGTCCATCCAATATTTCCAAACGGGAACCGATGACCCTTGAACGCATCAAAGTCTCAACTCCAAGAGCTTCCTTAATGCTAATCAAATTCTGGTCCTAGACATAGGAGCTCAAAATTTGTAATCGAATAGGTGCCCATGAGGAACTTTAAAGGGGAGATTTATTAGATAAGAGGCGACGAGGGCACGATTAGCCTTAGTGCGAAGAAAGATAAATCACCATTCAGGATTTCAAGAAGGTTGGAGGATTCGGGATTCGAGAATGTTCTGGCCGCCCTGAGTGTATATATATTAGAGCAGAGGGAGAGGGGGAGGGAGACGAGAGGGAGAGAGGGAGAAAGGAAGGAGAGGGGCAGGCAAAGGGGGAAGAGGGGTCTGAAAGGGGGAAGGGTGGAGAGAGAGTGGATGGAGGGTGAGAGGCGCAGTAGAGGGAGAGGTAGAGCGGCTTAATAGGGAGAGCTTAGCTTATGAATCCCCACAGCAATTGACAAAGAGTGAGAACAGCAGAATAGATTCTCTCTAGATATATATATTTGTAAGTGAAGGGCAGGGAATTCGCACTCAATCTTCGGTGGTGCTCGAAGTACAAAAGAAATCGTGTCTGTGTATTCTGGAAAATCATGCATAAGAGCCCATGGGAATTACAAATGCATTCGATGAGTTCAGAGTTGCACAGAAAACGTGGATGAGATTGAAACTTGATGTATAACTGAGGACTATTGATTAGGAATAATACTATACAATTGATATTTACGTGCAGACTTTTTCAGCACGCGCTTGCTACACGACAAGTGTATCGAACTTTATGTTAATAAAAAGGCCAAGCTCACGTGAATGTGTATCACCAAAACGAGTCCCATCCTCCCACGCCACCCCAAAAAGTCCTCATTTGGGTTAAATCTAATAGGTTACCCTCCCCAAGGCCATTCACGTGGCTTAATGAACCATGGTCGGACTTTCCTAAGACGAAAGTCCTTGGAGTCCTCGTGGCCTCCACCACTCGCCGTATTCCAAGGACTTTCCTCCACCATGGCCCATTCCCCTATACTTCGAAAACAACAACCTCCTCACATCACCAAAGAAGATTCTCCCATCACATATCCCTCCCTTTATCCCACTAGCCCCACCTTCCTACATGTCTTACCTCCACCATCCTTGAAGAGGTTACCTTTTATCATCTTTATTCTCCACGAGGACATTAACTCGTTTACTACGGGTTAGCACTCCACCATTAAATTTTTTTCAAATTGAATCTCGGTAACATTACATACATCTCTCTCTCTCTCTCTCTCTCTCTCTCTCTTGACACACACACATATACATATATATACATATCTATATATATATATGTATATATACATACATGTAGAGTGTATGTATGTACACACACACACACACACACACACATACATATAGTCCTCATTAAAAGAACACAATGATACAAAACAAAGTATTAAGGCTTCCAACTCAATATGAAAATCAAAATGGTACACATAACTGCAAATCCATATACAAAAAGATATAGTACATCTTCCCTAATGAAAGGATGACATAGATCTCCCCTCTACAATATAAGATCCACTAATAAAAAAGACACCGTCTATGTAGTATTTTGAGAGTACGTCGTCAATGCCTATACTCTAAACTTCCAGTGATGCGACTTGTACCTACACAAGTTTTTAAAAAAAGATTAAGAATAATATATGTTGAATAAAAAAGTAATTGTATGTTCATTGATGCAATATTAGGACTTACTTTCGTGCACTGGTGGTCGCCTAATAAGCCTCAAAAAGCAATAAATGTAATCATTATTTGAGACCCTTAAAAAAACATGACAAGGCCCATGTAGTCTGTTTCCTAAGCAAGATATAGAGATGGTTGTCGACCGACAAGTCCAGTAGCTCTATGAGCATTCTATAAAACCCAAGGGAAAGATACTCCCCTCAAAAAACCCAATCATGGATGCCAAACTTTAATACAAACAGTCCATCTTGAATGAACTTATAGAAAAAACAATAGCCTAACTATTAAGTAGTTACGTACTTGGGACCATTGCAGCAGAGTGTCGTAAACATAAGGATATTGGCATCTGAGTTGTATTTCAAAAGGTCAAGTTTTAGCTTTTAAGATACATACATGTAAATCCATATACAAAGGACCAAGATAGAAAATTATGCTAACTCCTAAATCTAGGTGAAATAATTTACACCTCATAAGTAAATAACGAAATAGTATGGTCATACTTTGTATTGAACAGTGGCACACTCTAGAAAGGCGACAATGATACTCACATCATGTTGTTCTTGCACCTATAGAACTTCCTTATATATACGACATTTGTAGTACAAGTCAGGACTCTTTGAATCCTCAAGGTTGGTCTCGTATACATTATGTTGAATAAATACATTAACAACATCCGATGATCGCACATGTGAGAAAGCCACATATAATTACCCTTAACTAAACACCGGTGTTGCGAAGTATAATCCTAGAACAGACATTGTTTGACACTATGATTTGTTTATGGTCATGTCGAATGAGAAATTGCCTTCTTTTCATCTCAAAGGGAAGTTGCAAATTACTTGGAATAAACATTATCTCTGGAATAAAACATTGTCCTCGATATTAGTTCTAGTAATAATTTCTTCCCCTAGCACCTTTGTGTGAAACTCTTTGCATATTAATTGAGTCCCATTGCACAAACCCTTTCAAGGATCCAGATTATGCAACAACATGATTGGGGCATACCATCCTATGAGATGGGTACCAACCACCAAGATCTAGGCTATTTAGCTACCGTGTTCCATATAAAAATGAGTCTGCATCTGAATCATTTACTGAATCTGCGCTTAAATACTGTTTGTCATCCCCAAGCATCGCATCCAGTGTAGGACTATTGATTGCACCGACGTCAAGGTTTTGAGGTGCCAGGATAGCATGCTCCCATAAATATACTACATAGTCCACAATTCTTGGAAGGCCTCTATAAACCCATTCAATACAGCCTCGCATGGAGTTTGTCTCTAAATGTAATTTTTCTAGAATTACAACCTTACCTTCTTGCATTTCTCTATTTATTCCATTGCCTATATCTAGAACCCACTATATGAATTTGAGATGAAGTTGTGCTCTGTTGAGTTGTCATTATTTTGAAGAACACGCATATTTTGTGTGAGCCTCAAGACTTTTGTATATTTCCAAATTTTTGAATGGCACAATGCAGCATTGACAATGTCCTCTCGGCCTGCCTTTGGAACCATTGGCAACACTTGTCTAAAATCTCCCCCCAATAGCACCACCTTTCCACCAAAAAGTTGATCACTAGACACGATATCTTGCAACATCCGGTCCAATTCTTCAAAGGCATAGCAATGAGTCATACGCGCCTCATCCCATATTGTTGGCTTGGCTACCTTCAAAACATTTGCAAGGTGGCTGTTAACCCTAATATTGCATGTCCTAGTGGCATGCAGGACGAGTGCAGGACTAATTGTATCTTGAAGCGTGAGTATGTCATGTGGGCAATTGGCTAATAGCAATGCTACAATGCCAGAAGATGCACATGCTGAAACAGTGTGTCCCTCACCATGTAGCGAAGAGAGAAAAGTTATAGGGAAAGGTCTTTCCAGATCCTGCTCAGCCATCAAGGAAAAACACCCCATGAGCCTTTGCACATGTTGTCACCAAAATTTGTTCAAAGGAAGCCCAATTGCAATTATTTAAAGCTCTTTCCATATCTTGAGCAATTCGCGCTTGTTGCCCCCCATCGAACATTCTCTCTTCTTGCAATAAACCATTTATGACTCAAAAAAGATGATCTGTCCATCGTAGGCAACCCATCAAAATTTGATAACCTTCATCCATGCTACTGAAGATTGTGCTCTAAATGCAATAGGGATAGCTTTACTGCCATTGCCTGACGTCCGATCAATTATATTATCCATAGTTGATTCAAATGCATTGAAAAAATCATTCGAAAGTGTTGAAGGGAATTTCTCCCACAAAAGGCCAAGACATGCAGGCTCACAAAAGACCACAATTGCCACAAACAAGTGTCTCAATTGTGCACTATTTTGATCAAATGTAGCCTCCTACATAAAAATAAACACTTTTTGTCACTTTCCAATAGACCTCTAGCTATGCACGATGCCTTGAAAGAAGGATAAAGGTGTCTAGAAAATGTGTGCAGGTCATCATATGACTTGTACCCTTGCAAACATTTAGTAACACATGCATAGAATATTGATCATCGAGTAGATGGAGAAACATTATACATTCAACTGATGCTATTTCTTGTCTTTCTTTTAGTTCGTTTCTTACCGGTCTTGCTCCAAACCCAGCCACCTTGAAAATCACCATAAAGTAGATTGTTTGCTTCGGGTTGTAGCTCAATGCATTTGAACCATTCTATAAGGGGGGTTTTTCTATTTTGTTACCTATCCACTATATTCTACAAATCATCATCATCTTGAAATATCACACTATTTAGCATAGGAAGATAAAGTTGCAATCTTTGAGCCTAGGGCTTTTCATCATGCATGTCATACTCATAAATCTGCCAACATTGTCATGCTTCCGATGCTGACACATAATGTGCATCTAAATACCTGTTGATCTCATAAATGACTCCATCATTTGAGTTGTGCAATGCCCTTGCCCATTCACAGGGTTTGTCATCTGCATCCTGATTGTTGCTCTATCATGACCCTTATGAGAGTGCTCTCAACGGAAGCAAGAACGGAAGAAGGAGAGAGAGAGAGACAAAGAGCCACACAAGTTTTGGTGGGTGCAGAACCACCCTAATCTTCTTTTTCATTCATTTATATGTGTGTTTGAGTATTGTACATAACCGGGGTTAAGGCACAGTGACCTTTAACCCCCACAACCTCCCACTTAAAGGACAATGTGCCTTTAAGAGAGAACAACTAGTGAGCATACTATCCAATGCCCATCAATACATGACAATACTCAAACCACTGACTAGGTAGACTCTTCGTCAGCATATCTGCAGGGTTATCATCTGTATGAACCTTGACAAGCTCTATGCGCTTGTCCTCAAGTACCTCCCTGATGAAATGGTACCTGACCTCAATGTGTTTGGTCTTTGCATGAAAGACCGGATTCCATGCTAGCTGAATAGCACTCATGGAATCACTATGCAATGTCGGTACACCTGTATGAATCCCCAAATCTCCCACTAGCCGATCAAGCCATATAGCCTCCTTGCAACCCTCTGTGGCCAACATACTCAGCCTCTGTGGTAGACAAAGCAACGCACTTCTGTGCGCGAGACATCCACGACACTGCACCACCTGCAAGGTGAACACATAACCAGAAGTTGATCTCCTACTATCCACATGCCCTGCATAGTCTGAATCTGTGTACCCAAGTACATGCATGTCTCCTTTACCAAAGCAAATGCACATCTCCTTGGTACCCTTCATGTACCTCATGATGCACTTAACTGCCTCCCAATGCCTCTTTCCTGGATTAGCCATATACCGGCTAACAACTCCCACTGCAAATGCAATGTCTGGTCTAGTAGCTATCATAGCATACATAAGACTCCCAACTGCTGATGCATAAGGAACCTTGGCCATCATGGCCCTCTCCTCATCTGATTTGGGACTATCTGTATGACTCAGTTTCACATATGGAGGCAATGGAGTACTCACTGCCTTCCCCCCCTCCATATTGAAACGCTGCAATACTTTTGTAACATACTCTTTTTGTGAAAGCCAAAGGAGTTTCCTACTCCGATCACGCATGATGCGCATACCAAGAATATGACCTGCAAATCCCAAATCCTTCATATCAAAGGCCTCATGCAACTTGGCCTTTAATGCATCTAGCTCATAAGTATTCTTGCTAGCCAATAGCATATCATCCACATATAGTGTCAAGATTATCAGGCTATTATCCTTAGCCCTTTTAGTGTAGAGGCAGTGATCAATTTCACTCCTTCTAAAACCCTGGGACCGAATGAAAGCATCAAACTTCTGATACCATTCTCTAGGTGCTTGCTTAAGACCATAGAGACTCTTCTTTAGCTTGCAAACTAAATGCTCTTTGCCCTTTTCTTCAAAGCCTTCCGGCTGCACCATGTAAATTTCCTCATGCAAATCCCCATGCAAGAAAGCTGTCTTGACATCCATTTGCATAAGCTCCATATCCTCTACTGCCACTAGTCCAAGCATGCATCTAAGTGTGGTCATCTTCACAACCGGAGAGAATATCTCATCAAAGTCCACACCCTTCTCTTGCTTGAACCCTTTAGCAACCAAACGGGCCTTGTACCTAGGCACATCATCACCTGTGACCTTCATTTTGTAGACCCATTTACATGGCAATGCTTTCTTTCCATGTGGCAAAGAAACCAAGTCCCAAGTCTTATTCTTCATAAGTGAACTCATCTCTGATTGCATAGCATACTCCCACTTGCGTTTATCCTCACGCATCATAGCCTCTCTGAAGCAAGAAGGCTCCCCGCAATCAGTAAGCATCACATAGTCTACCCCTGGAACAAACCTATCAGGCGGTCTAGACACTCTAGATGATCTTCTCAAGGGCATTTCAGCTTGCTGTCCCACTTGCATATCAGCCACATTTGGCTCATCATTTCCACCAATAGATGATCCATCATCTACCCTTGATTGTATACCTGTGGGAGTACTTGGTTGTACCATTTCTTGCACATTTGGTGCATGGACAGCTTGCTGTCTATCAACATATGCAGGTGGATTCACATCCTGGAAAGTGATTCTCCTCATTTCCACATCCCTCATGGGTGCCTTATGCATCTTCTTCTCATTGAAGACCACATCATGGCTGCGTATGATCTTCTTTGCTTCTGGATCCCAAAGACGATAGCCCATCTCTCCACTTTCACCATAACCCAAAAAGATGCATTTCCTAGACTTAGGATCTAGCTTCTTTCGAAGCTCTTTTGGCACATGTGCATATGCCTCACACCCAAATATACGCAAATGAGAGTAAGAGGGCTTCTTGCCACTCCATGCCTCTTCAGGAATACCACCATCCAAACTCTTACTAGGTGATCTATTGATCACATGCACTGCAGTCTTCATTGCCTCAGCCCAAAAACCACCAGAAAGACTTGCATTGGAAAGCATGCATTGCAACCTTTCTTGAATGGTACGATTCATCTTTTCTGCAACTGGATTTTGCTCTGGAGTATGAGGGGATGTGAGCTCCCTCTTAATCCCACGTGTATCACAAAAATACTGAAAGTCATGAGAGAGATACTCTCCACCATTGTCAGTCCGTAGGCATTTAAGCGTTCTACCTGACTGATTCTCAACCAAGGCCAGCCATTTCTGAAATACCTGGAACACATCACTCTTCCGAGCTATAGCATAAGCCCACACTTTCCTAGTTGCATCATCAATGAATGTCACATAGTATTCAGCCCCGCCTAATGACCGTGTAGGCATGGGACCACATACGTCTGAATGCACCAAATCAAGCATTTCAAACTCTTTCTTTCCTTTTCTTTTATGGGCTGATTTAGTCTGCTTCCCATAGAGACAGTGCTCACAAAATTCAAAATCAGAGAAACTCAAATGCGGTACATAACCCAAACGGCATAAGAGTTTCATTCCATTCTGGCTCATGTGCCCCAATCTGCAATGCCACAAAGAAGTACTTGGCTGCTCGGTTATTGCAACAACATGATCAAATACCCCTGATACATGTAAGGGATACAAAGTCCCACACTTGGCACCCCTGGCCAAAAGCATAGAGCCCTTCTGAATTTTCCAACTCTGAAAGCCAAAAGTGGTGTGAAAACCAGCATCATCTAGCTGACCCACTGAAATAAGACTCTTGGTCAGCTTAGGCACATGTCTCACATGTTTTAAAACAAATGCAGACCCATTTGCAAAAGAAACTTTATGTCACCTGCTCCCACTATGTCACATGCATAGTCATTTCCAAGATGCACACAACCTGTCTTTCCACTATCATAAGTGGAGAACCATTCCCTATGGGGAGTAACATGGAATGAAGCACCAGAATCCAAAATCCAATCCTGGAAATATGCATCATCTGAAGTGGTAAGCAACTCTGCAGATAAAGTAGACATGAAGAGAACATCATTGTCACTATCATGTGTGACTGCATTGATCTCCTCGATCTTCACTTTTCCTTTGTCCTCCCTTGGACTCTCTTCCTTTTGATTTGCACCCCAATTTGCATTCTTTTTCTTATCCTTTTGCTCTCTTTTCAGCTTGTAGCAATCCTTTTTCATATGGCCCTTCTTGCCACAGTGGTAACACTCAATGTTCCGTGCCCTGGATTTGCTACGAGACTTCCCTCTTTCTTGGGACTTCCCCCTGAACTGTGATCTACCCCTTTGCACATTTAAGGCTGCATCCTGCTTGTTGCCATCCATAGACTTCCGTCTAATCTCCTCGGCCAACAAGCTACCCACAACATCATCAAATTTCAGCACTCCACCAGGTGCAGAGTTACTGACAGCTGTACGGAAGGTATCCCATGAGGATGGCAATGAACATAAGAGAAATATTGCCTTAGTCTCCGCATCAAAATTCATCTTTAGAGCCTGAAGCTGTGGCTGAAAATAATATTGAATTCATTCAAGTGAGAAGCAATGGAGACCCCTTCCTTCATCTGCAGCTCAAACAACCTCTTCATGAGGTAAACTTTATTAGAGGCAGTTTCCTTCTCATAAGTGGCACACAGTTTCTTCCACAAATCTTCCGTAGTCTGCTCATTTACTACTGTGAAATAAACTGACTCTGCAAGATGAAGTCTAATAGTAGACTTTGCTAATGCATCCAACTCATTCCAATCATCCTCATACATATTTGCAGGCTTAGCTTCAATCCCTGCCAAGGGTTTAATCTGCTTCTTTTGAATAAGCACATCCCTTATTTGTTCTTTCCACAAAGAAAAGTTTGTCCCATCAAACTTTTTAATGTTGAAAAACTCCTTTTCAGACATGGAAGAGGATGCCATGATGCAAATGAAACAAAATCCCAAATGCTAGTACCTGCAAGAGAGAATCACACCAAATACTAGGTGCACCCAAATGTGTATGCCACAATAGACTGAAATATCACAAAAAACTCAAAGCTCAAAGCATCAAAAGATGCATCTGACTCATGTGCATATACTATGCATCCATATGAGCAAATCTGACCCAAAAGAAAATGCCAATAAGTGCCAAATGACTCAAGCATAAACACCGTCCACTGGCATATGCATCAATAATATCTCATCCAAGAGAGCATAGCACTGTCAGTGCATCACCTGCAATGTGTCAAAGCTGTCCCTCAGCTTAAAATAGCATCCATGTGCAAAGCGTCCATAAAAATAGCATCCCACAAGGCAATTTGGGCCTATCAGCGCATCCAATAAGGACCGCAATGCATCCAAATGGCCTATAAATCATCCATTGCAACCCAATGCATACCACGAATGAGCGCACACTGCTCAAGCTGCAACCAGAGTGATCTGCATAAGGTATGCTCAAGAAATCATAGTCCCACGGTAATGAGCGCTACTGAAAATAGAACCTGAGATGCTTCAAAACATGGGCGCCATTGCATAATCGGAATCAGCAAGAAAATCTGCAAATATCTCTCTTCTGCCAGAACTCCAAAATCCCAACCGATGAGTGAGAAATGGGAGTCAACACTTATCCACTGCCATGTGGCATAAATCTAAGGTTTCAAAACCTTAGAATGAAAAATGCATAACAGAGAGACGAAATCGAATACACAGAGATCTATAACTCTGAAAATCCTCCACCGAATCGCGCAAGAACTGACAGGTAGAGGTTTTTGGGCGTCCGGAATGCAATGGGACAGACGGTTTTGGAAACCGTGGTCTCAATCACTGGGTCCAACACACGGACTGAAAAACGTTTTTGGAAACAGAGCTATCTGTAAACTCCACCGGAGTGCGAATGATGAGCAACATAGAAGTTTTAGGACCTCCTGAGTCCACCGGAACTGACAGATCTGCAAATGGTTGCTCCAAACTTGAGTTCCAACACCCGGGCAAAAAACGCAGGAACTGACACAATGAGTCAGAAATCCAATGAAATGATCCCAGATTCAGGAATGAAGGTGTTTCCAGGCTCCTGAATTAATGTGGACACCAAAAGCAAGCAATAGTTGCCTCTACAAGTCAATATGGAGTCTCTGTCATCGAACGGAACAGGGAAAAGCTCAAAAAACGACTTTTTCTTTGAAAACACTTAACAGGCTCTCAAAACCACTTCGCAAAGCCAAAGTGACTTTTCCAAAGGTTCCTCAAAGGTCTCTGCACACTCGGATGCAAGTAAAGTCGCCCACAAAGCTTCCCACAAAGCTTCTCCTTCCTCCCACAGAGCTGCTGAGCTACAAGCATTCACACACGCTCAGCTACATCACCCGGGCTCTGATACCAGTTGAGAGTGCTCTCAACGGAAGCAAGAACGGAAGAAGGAGAGAGAGAGAGACAGAGAGCCACACAAGTTTTGGTGGGTGCAGAACCACCCTAATCTTCTTTTTGATTCATTTATATGTGTGTTTGAGTATTGTACATAACCGGGGTTAAGGCACAGTGACCTTTACCTTATATACATATTTATATAAATACCTGATGGCCATGATTGTGGAGCAAAGTTCAACATTAATGTGTGCCCTGTACTTCATGGAAAGGAAAGGATTGAAAGGCACAATCCAACAATTGTCTACCACACCCTCTTTCACTTGTATATGTCTACCATCGTCCACACATTCAAATAGGATAACCATCATTACCCACATAACAGTACATTAAGAGAAGGGACCTCGAAGGGACGTGGATGATGACGAGTGCATTTACCATCAATCATGCAAGAAACTGAGGGATTTAATGCACCACATGGGGCCATGGACATTACACTGTATAATAAGTGCATGCACTCCAAAAATAATGTCATATTAGGAAGCTCAGCACATACCAATTGATCGTAGCAAGTAACCTCCGTAGGTTTGAATGCACCGTCTAGAATCAACAGTATATGTGAGTGTGGGGTGGCAAACCTCTCTTCATGACACAAACGTACCTAGCTACTTTTCCAAACAAATTATCTTTTAGAATTGATTGTATCATGTCTTCGTGATTTTGATAAAATACATAGGTTATTAGATCTAGTCAGTCTTGTGCACTTTGGTCTAGCAATAGAGCTTTGGATATTTCAGGCCACTTTGGATTACATGTGAATGTTATACACACATCTAGTTTTCCTCTTTTTCTTACAATCACCATTGCATCTTGATATCTGACACATACATCATGGTCCTCCTATAAACGAATATGGCAACACAACTCATTGCCCAATACATTATGTGCCCCATCAACTGCATCCACCATTATGCTCACAACCTTCTAAGAGTTAGATAGTGTTAAAGTTATAAAGCCCCCCGATGCATCTCACACTATTCAGCCTCACATTAGTGCCTCTTGGAGCCTCATTGAAGGCATTTGCAGTCCTCTAATTGTTCAACAAGCCTCTACAACACTATTTTCACACACACATAAAATTTAGTTCATCAGGTTGCAACAAGCCATGCTTTAACAGGAGTGTGTGCATCCACTCTAAGAAATTCCACACATAATTTGTTAACAAATGCATGTGCAACTACAACATAGTGTGAAACACTTAATGGTTCACCTTATCTAAAGTCTAAACATCATCGAGTCTCTCAAAAATGCAAGTCCCAAATCAATTAGATGAGGTGGGAGAGAAGGGATAAAAAAGGACGGAGTGGGAAGGGTGATGAACAAAAGGTGGCTATTAGCAAGGTGGGGAGGGGGTCAAGGGTGAAATTATTATGCATCCTTACATGCTATTGTGGATCTTTGAAGATTTATGATGCTATGAATGCATGCATGTATGCAAGCACGCATATGTGTGTGTGTGTGTGTGTGTGCATGTGCGTGTGCGTGTGCATGTGCGTGTGTGTGTAATCCTTAACTAACCATGGGATGCTGATAAATAGTCCTATGTATGTGTGCATGCGTGCATGCATGCAGGCATGCATGTGTGTGTGTGTGTGTGTGTGCACACTCACACACACACGCACATGCGTACATGTATGTGTTACCAAAAAAATGTGTGTGTGTGTGTGTGCACACTCACACACACACGCACATGCGTACATGTATGTGTTACCAAAAAAATGTGTGTGTGTGTGTGTGTGTAATCCTTAACTAACCATGGGATGCTGATAAATAGTCCTAGGGTTGAGGTAGACCCTAGAGGATGAGGCTATTAAGCTAGTGTGTGAGGCTCTAGGCTAAGGTTGAAATAGAGTTGTAAGGGTTCAAAGAATCATGCTATATTTTACTCATGGAATGATTTCAACACTAAGGAGTCAAAGGTGCAAATGCAAAGTTCTCCATAATATTAGGACAAAACTAGTTGACTCGATTGTGGCCACATGAAAAGTACTATCTATCCCTAAGAAACATGAAATACATCTTATGAAAAAGGTCAAAACGAGAATGTTGAATATTCTTTAAAGTAATATTGCTTTTAGAAAGAATGGTTCATGAATCAAGGCTATGCTAATGATTTAGACTTGGCCGACTCTAGATGCTAGTTGGACATGGATTCTTGTCTTAGGTGGAGCTACTTTTTGAAATCTGATGACATTGATTCTTGTAGCACTTTGATGCAAGGTCTTATCATGATCTCTATGAAAGTTATACACCATTTGTACTTGTCTCACGAATTATTCAACCAAGATGCATTGGAATTTTGTTTCAAAAAATAAAAATACCCAAATATACTTTGTAGATACCATCCTAAATGAAGCAACTTTCAATATATTCTTGGAGTCATGCATCTAGATTAGGCTGGTTTAGGACAATCACATTAAGTCCAAGCCAGTCCAATTTAGAAATTAAGCTAACAATTAAACTATTCCAAAACTCATTTACAGACAACCACTGGGCTGGTCTGTGCTACAATTGAGAGAGAGAGAGAGAGAGAGTGTGTGTGTGTGTGTGTGTGTGTGTGTGTGCATGCATGTGCACGCACATGCGTGCATGCATGCATGTGTGTATGTGTGTGTGTGTGTGTGTGTGTGTGTGTGTGTGTGTGCGTGTGTGTGCGCCACTACAACTCTTCACCTCATTTTCGATGCTCTTTTCGACACAAAATATGTTGAAATTTTTATTTAGCTTAGGAAAGCATCAAAAGGAAATTGTTGATTTTTCCATCAATATTTCTCCCTATACGTCGATATTTCTATTAATAAATGGACTTGCATTGCCGATGCTAATAGCAACCATGTCGTTTATCGGAAAATTTCCCTCACTTTTCAAATTTTGGCACTTTTATCAATGCTTGTTAGAGTTTTTTTAACCACCACCATCAACTCATGGCTTTATTAAGAAAATAAAATTTACTTATATCCTCAAAGGTCACATACAACTCTATTAGTCTTAGTTGTGCTATATACAAGGGAAGATCTTACTCCTTCTTTGTATGAAGATTATCTAGCATAAGCCATGTCAGAATGTGTGTGGTGCTTCTTAAAGGCCAAATGTCATAACTCTAGCGATATGATATCCCAACATCTTGTCTTTATGCAAAGCAGCTTATCGAAGGCTTTTGGTGCATGTAAGGTTTTCTTGCTAAGGTTCCTACTGCATGATTGAAGAGGTTGCCTGTGGGGAACAGGGGAGACTCTAGGACATTGTATAGCGAAAAGCAAGAGCAAGTACTTTGTCTTGAAGTGAATTCTGCATGTTGCTCGCTATTCAAGTAAAGTACAATGGGAGTAGGCCCTGTCAAGGGGCTTTAGCGTCAGTTTGGAGGTGTGTATTTCTTTCCATAATGAATAGGTGGCTAAGACGTGCAAATCCTCAAGGAGAGAGACACTCTCGCCACCTGACAAACATTTGAAAAGGTAATCTACTTCCCTCAACTATTAGGGTAAAGGGGCTAGTAAAGAGGCGGGTGCCTTTCAAATGTCAGCACCCTCCCCTATTTTCTCCATGGAAAGACCCAATAAAGAGGCATGAAAAAGGGAAAATATGCTTAGGTGTCAAGCTCTTATGAAAAGTTAAGATAGTCTAAATATGACACAATAAAGACTGCCTTTAGTATTGGAAGTTAATATTTTTTCCTCATTTTTTTTGGAAAAATTATATCCTTTCTCTATTTACTTTCATGCGATGCCCTTACATATTGAAAAACATCAAAATTACTATAGGGCAGCCCGTTACACAATGAAAAAGATAGGCCCCTTTACCCTACAAGAGCTTAACAATTCAAAACGGATGGGTCCAATGTCCATGGAGAGAGTGGGCAGATGGTGTGGTGAGCACGCAAAAAGGCAGTGGCTTGCACGTGAGTCAAAGAGGAGGGTTGAGTTGGCGTGTTGGGCAAGCCAGAATTTCCTTCAAAGATCCCGGCAAATTCACGTGCAACGGTCAATGCTGCCGCGAAACCACGACCATTTTCTTTTCGACAGCGGAATCTCATCTCACGATCTCGGCCATCCATCTTCCGATTCCGTTGCACCGCCTTTCAAATTTTGCCTGTAGATGCTTTCTTCGGGGCGATATATAACAAGCAGCGTGTCCTTCGCCGCTTCAACTTCCTCAGTGCTCGACGACGTCGAAATAGACCCTTGCCATTCTTTTGTTCGATTGCGATTGATCAACAGGCCAAAGGTTTCGGTAGGTTTTACGATTGGTGCTGCTTTCTGTTTTCGGGAATTGGCTTTAATCTTAGACAGCCTTTGTTTTTGGAGTTTCGCAACAGCACAAGGGTGGTGTACAAAGTTGCTGGCTCTTGTGCTGTTTTTTTCGTTTTGTCGGCCGGCCATTCGTACTCTTCTACCGGCTTGAAGCGTGGCAGAGTTTTTTTCCTAATTTTGAGAATGCTTGGGGCTTCGTTTTGGGCAGTACATTGTGTTTGAATTGATCGAAACCATCGATTTCAGAGTCCTTGGGTGCTGGTTTTCTTTGTTTGGGCGTTAGCATTCTTCCTGTGCAACTAATTCGAGCTCAAAAAATTTGTCGCATTGTCTTGGGTCGGGAATCTTCGTTTCAGGCTTTGAGAACAGCCTGTTTGCGGCTTCGCAAGATCATTATTAATCTATCGACAACGGAATTTCAACCGTTCTTCACCGCAAATCGTTGTGCTGAGCCGATGTTGGATCTTGGCAGGTTGATTGATAAGTTGGATGCTCCTGAGCTTCGAATACTTTGATCTGATTACAACGGATTTTTTATGCGATGGAGGAGCATTCCTCCTCCAATCGTGATCAGAACGAAGGGTATCGACTGCTGCCTGATGAAGAGACTCCAGAGAATTCCTTGCCTTCTCACGATTTCCCTCGATTTTCTTTCCGACGTGACGATCAGGATCAGACTTCTCTTGGCAAAATAAGCCAGGATGCTGATCGGTGTATCAATTGGAAAGAGGTTAAGCTGCAGTGTTCACTCGCAGGGCCGCTAATCGTCGGCAACCTACTCAGCTTCCTCTTGCAGATGGTCTCTGTCATGTTCGTCGGACATTTTGGAGAGCTTGAACTTGCTGGCGCCTCTATAGCTAACTCTTTCGCTGTAGTCACAGGCTTGAGCGTAGTTGTAAGTTTCTTTTACTCTGATGGCTTGGAAATATACGTATTATCAATGAAAATCATTCTGGAACCATTTCAAAACATGTTAGAGAGATTACAATTTACTTTTTTGCTCTCAGTTGCACCCGAATCCCCGCTTAAACACAGTAGTAGAATCGTTATTGCTTTGCATGGCGAATTCCTTATTTTTCCGCCTTTCCGCATCAGGCATCAGGTAGGCAATTTTTTGTCTAGTCTACTGCCAAGTAAAGAATCCAGCAAGCAGAATTTCTGCGTGAACAGAAGTCGCTGGTTTTCGGTCCTTGCCTGCGCCAAGACTTGATAGATTGATGTCTGTGTTTTTATGCTTTCATGGGGAGCAGCTAGGGATGGGGTCTGCGTTGGAGACTTTGTGTGGACAAGCTTATGGAGCTGGGCAGTATCAGAAGCTGGGGATATACATGCAGAGGGCAATTATTGTACTTAATCTGACTGCTGTGCCTCTGGCTTTTGTTTGGGCCAATATAGACAAGCTAATGCTGGTGCTGGGGCAGGATCCAGAGATTTCAAGAACAGCAGGAGCCTACGCTGTATGGTTGATCCCCACCTTGTTCGCTTCTGCTACATCACAGCCCTTTGCTAAGTTTCTACAAGCACAAAGCATTGTAGCCCCTCTTCTCTTCATCTCTCTGGGAACACTCGTCTGTCATGTGCCCATCTGTTGGTTTATGGTCTTCAAGTCAGGCCTCGGCTACAAGGGGGCTGCCCTTGCAAACAGCATCTCGTACTGGATTGATGTAGCGCTTCTTGCTCTCTATGTACGATTTTCACGTAGCTGTGAGAAAAGTAGAGCTCCTTTGTCATGGGAGGCTCTGAGGGACTTGGAAGAGTTCTTCAAGCTGGCAATCCCATCCGCTGCAATGATCTGGTGTGCCCTCTAACGCTTGTAATGGATCATCAAATCTTGTAAAGATCTTTTGCTGTTAATTTGTTCAGTTGATTGAAGCTACATTTGATGTCCCTGAGGTCGTCTTCAGTTCTTGCCTGGTTTTCACTATGCATGATAGCCTCCTTATCTCGTGGTCTTTGTGTTTGAATCTCAGTTTGGAGTGGTGGTCCTACGAGGTCCTAGTCATTCTTTCCGGCCTGTTGCCCAACGCAGAGCTTGAATCCGCAACAATTTCAATCTGGTAGGTACTGGTGTCCCATGTTAAAGCTGCACTCCTCTTTGGAGAGAAAATGTTAACGCTGGAGATTGTCGGGGAATATTTTTCTGCCTTTTATGTCTGCCATATTTAAGACTTGAGAATGTCTGCAGCAAATATATATTATTCTGACACTTTTCTTTGTCAAATTTATGCCAGCATCAACACGGAATCTCTAATCTACATGTTTCCGATGGGTTTTAGCGCTGCTGCCAGGTTAGAGTGTGACTGTTTTTTCTCTTGCAACTAGTGTTGCTGCATTCGAATATTTTGCAAAGGCGACTCCTAATTGCATTTCAGCAGTGTATATTCCTAATTGCATTTCAGCAGTCTATATCCTTTGTTCTCTGCATAGAACTATTGAGCATCCTCGATTTTTAAAGGCACTTCTAATCGTTTGTATCAGCACAAGGGTTTCAAATGAACTTGGAGCAGGCAGATCACGAGCAGCCCGTTCGACTGTAAATGTGGCATTGTCTCTGGTATTGACAGAGGCACTGACCGTAGCCACCATATTGCTCCTTATTCGCAAGTCATGGGGACTGCTCTATAGCGATGAAATGGAGGTGGTGGAATATGTAGCACGTGTTGTTCCCCTCGTAGCAGTCTCAACGACATTTGATGGTCTACAGGCAGTTCTTTCAGGTATTTGGGCGCAGCTTTGTAAGAGGGTATAATACTACAGATCTCCGTTATCTAACTCAGACCACAGGTTCTTATGATTTGCTGCTTTTCGCAGGGGTTGCCAGAGGTGCCGGATGGCAAAAGGTGGGAGCTTGGATCAATCTAGGTTCATTTTATGTTGTGGGTATGCCAGTGGGCTGTCTTCTGGCTTTTGTAGCCCATTTTGGGGGAAAGGTTTGTTTTTAAAACTGTAAGCTCGTTACGATGAAATTTCGTCGGGTGGCTTTGGGAAACTCGTTAGTAGTATAGTCACACGCATATATTACATATCTCAACTCGTTAGATACTGAAGCAAGTGCGCATTTTTTCAAAATTCAAATATTTGACGAATTGTCAGGGCTTGCAGGGACTATTGATGGGAATGGTAACCGGAGCTTTCGTTCAGTTACTCGCTTTCGCAGTCATAACCCACTTCACAGATTGGGAAATAGAGGTGAGTCGTGTGACTAATTATCGAAAGATCGAAGAGAAAGGAAACGTGTGTGTTTTGGGTTCCATTTTGTGTCACAAAGTTATACCTATGTTACTGTGTTTGCATTGTGAATCGAAAGCATTTCTCAGACAGGTAAATTTGCATGCCGTCTGATTGCCATGGGAGAATTTTTACCGTGCAGGCTGAGAAAGCTGCGGGTCGTGTACATTTCCGTCCATCTGCGGTGGAGCCGCTCCTCCTCACAACGAAATAATCACGCTGACGGTAGGGGAACAATCTTTCCTCCTTTTTAGGCTGTTCATCAGCCGTCGAAGCTACTTCTGATGTAACAGAGCTACAGCTAGCATTGAATAAACGGAAGCAAAACGATGGGCTGCCCGAGTTTTGAACACAAAGGTCACAGATCTGGAGCCTGAATGCATCGCCTTCACGGCTGTGAATTTTTTCCGTTGTATTCCAGAGCAGACCAATTTTTTTTGAAGGAGATACTGGAAAGCTGTGGATCAGTAGTCTATCTACATAGCTGCAATTTCTGCAAGTGCCTATGAATGGGAGAGGAGACCATGAAACTGAAAGGTGGATTAAGTTACAGTCCATTTAACTGCATCCACATGGTTGTAGAAGTAGAGAAGGCGGAGGGGGAGAGACGGGCAACCGAAATAGGCAATTGCCACATTTGTAACGATCCAAGATTTTGTAAGTTGTAACATCTGTTTTGTTCGAATTTGGCAATCGCACTTGCCAAGAACGTTTTGTAAGCATACCTCTTAGGTCGAGTACCATCGTCATTTGCATGCTTTTTGGGCCTACCTCAAAGGTAGCCTTAGTGATGAAAGTGAATTTATGAATTTTGATTTCCAAAAATTCTTTCTCCACTATTTAATTCCAAATTTGGACATATTCCAATGCTAGTGAGTCTCTCTCTCTCTCTCTCTCTCTCTCTCTCTTTTCCCTAGAAATCCTCCTATTCTCTCTCTCTCTCTCTCTTCCCTAGAAATTCTTCTATTCTCTCTCTCTCTCTCACATCCAGGCAAGCTCTATGAATGAGTATTCATCTTTTTTTAACAAGGTGAATTGTATTCAGTGGTTCTGCCGTTAAACCTTATACAAGAACAATGAATTTAACACATCAACATTTTGAATGGAGAACAATGGTTCCACATATAGAATGCATAGCTCCTTTCCATCTTGCTTTGCAAATTCATGCCAAGTGCAATTCTTTCTTCTGAGTATTGCCGTTAGGTTTGAGGATACGTACAGGGCTCTTTTATATCAAGAACCTTAACAAGAAACACAATTGTGAATCATGTAATGCGTCTTGTTGTCTAGTTCTATGTTGCAACTGCATTTGCCTGCATAAAATATGACTAAGTCGAAGCAAAAACCCATCCTCGAAAAATCCATCCTCGAGGCGCTCTGCCATGCATGCCTTTGGGTTAGATATACGGTTGGAAGATTCAAAAGCTTTTTCACAATGGCGGGTAACGATGAGTGCTCTTACTATGAGTTTGCAATTGGCCCTCAAACCCAAGAGGTCGCTTGTAGGCTGAGACAAATAGAGACATGCGGGTGGAGGAGCTCTTGGATGGTTTGGAGTGGTAGAGGAGTAGGGTAGTGGTCCGTTTGGGTAGGGAGTGGCCTTAGTCTTATCAAGGCCAAAGGGAGTGGTATAGTGTCTTTGGCTCTAGGCGGGGCGGCCCCTTCGCGATCTTTAGTGGCACCCAAGAGATTGGTTCTAGCGAGCGTGTATAGGGCTCTCAAACAAGGTGGAGAAGGTATCCTTCTTCTCCTACACGACACGCATTGGAGGTTAGAGTAGAATGTCCGACAGGAGGTCATCTCCCACTTCTTGCCACGTCTATTGGCCAGCCTTAAGGCCTGTTGGCCCTTGGCTAGAGTAGATGCGAGTGGGTCATCGTTGTCATTGATGTACATAGGGAGTGCTCGAGATGTGATCCTCACTGTCTTTGGGGCTATACAGCAATGGAGAGGATTTGGGTAGCAACTGTCAAGATTGTAGCGAGTACACAAATGAGTTAGAGGACTTCGCATGGGGGATGATGGCCTGGCTTACAGAGGGTGGTCGTGCTTTCTCTACCGACCTTGTTTCTCCCACATATAAGATTAGAGGCCAGGAGGTTTCTCGGATTTAGATTGAGGATGCAGTTTCTCCTTTGCTCGCTTGCCCAATTATTTTATGCAGAGACAGTGTGTGGGATATTGTGGCCAGCATTATTGCCTAGCAAATTTAGGTCATCAGATGTAGTTAGCTGAACACTTGTTGCCATTTCACAGGTTATTATGTTTACCCTATGCGCCATCTGGGAACGCGGTACCCCAAGCTCACACGTGACCATTGAGAGGCAAGAGTGTTTCTGCAAGGCTTGGCCTACAACCAATTTGATGCACTCTTTCCGCGTGAGGCATTCGTTGGATGTATAGACCACCACCTTGGCTATTAGCCTCGGTTCCGTATGGACCTTAGGTAGTGCACTCGGCCCTACGAAACTCTGCTTGGTTAATAGCTAGTTTCCTCTCTTATATTCACCTTCAACAACTCCATTGGAAGCTGATCTGCAGGGTGTGTTTTACAAGAATTAATAGAAAGTTCCTTATTCTGATTTTCAATAAAACACCTACCTTTATTTACGTATCTTATCTAACACTTCAATACATAATCTTGGACATCCTCATTTATTTTAGGCCAAAAGAGTTATCTTTTTCGAGGTGCATATGACTTTTAAATTCTCAAGTATCTTGCACTTGGATTATCATGACAATCAAAAGGATTTGGTACCTAATGTCATGATTATAGTTAGTATCCATTTTCAATACTATATTTTTTCCATTGTATCCCTTTATCACTAAGGTGTGGTGTGTTTGGCATTTTGATCTGGCTCCTCATTGAAAGCTCCTTGACTTGTTGGATTCCTTTTAACAATTTCTTTCCACAGTGCCAACTGGCCAAATCGCGTTTTAGTGCAAATCCCCCATTTCGGGCATTTTTGCCCTTTTCGGGCCTCCGAGCATTGGTTTTCGGTGTCTCCAGGGCCGATTTGGGGGTTTTGGCCTACTCCGAACGCGCTGGCGATGTCAAAATCATCAAATTCTACACAGAAAATCAAGGATCTTATATATGCATTTAATGTGAAGCCTAAGTACCAGAGTGACATTTTTGCAGTATGGCATTTCCCATATTTTGAGTGCATTAAAAATAGGTAAATAGTGAATTTCTTAGAGGGCCCCAAAATGAGTTCCCTTCTTTACTAATGCAAGACAAAAAATATCTATAATTCCTCTGAGTTGTCGGATTTGGCCTTCCTAATATGGCCCTTACCTTTTCATTATCCCATATAGAGCCCTTCTTGGGATATAATATGTCCCAAATACCATCCTTCTTTTGTAAAGAATTCACACTTAGATTCTTTAGCAAAAAGAGAGTTGTCTCTAAGCAATTGTAACAGATTTCTCAAATGTTCCATATGCTTTTTGCTTGTTTACTATAATAAGGATATCATCTAAAAATACTACACTTCATACGTATCATAAATACTCATGGAGAATTAGTTAAATCAAATGGCATTACTTAAAATTGATAATGCCCATACCTAGTACAAAAAGATGTTTTGGACATATCTTCTTCTCTAATTCATACTTGGTGATATCCAAATCTAAATCAACTTTTATCCCTTTCATTGATCAAAGGGCTCATTAAAGCAAGGCCTAGGAAATTTATTTTTTATTGTGATTTCATTTAAATCTCAATAATCTATGCATAAGTGCATAGCTCTATCCTTTTTATTTTCCAATAGAATCGGTGAAGACTAAGGTGAGCTTGGTTGAATTTGACGTTTTCTAAAAATTTGACCTTTTCTAAGTTATTTAGCTATGTTCGTACCTCACATTCTTCCCTTTCAATAAGTTTACAAAGGGGGTTTACAAACAATGCTAGATCCATGAAATATGTATATTTTATGATATACTTCTTAGTTAGGAGGTAAACCATTAAGCAAGTCAGATGGAAAAGCATTCTTAAATTCAACCATTCAATCATTGAAAGAAGCTTTATTCTTTTTAACAACATGAAGTAAATAAAATCACAAATTTATATCTCGCATTTTTTTTTGTGTAGAAGTCATTCCAGTTCCATAGAAAAAAAAAAAAGACAAAGTCATTTCAATTCCATTGGTGTAGAACTAGGTTGGCAACATGTGTCATAATGAGTGAGTTGGCATATGATATATCTTTGGCCCGATGTGCCATAATGAGTGAGTTGGCACCATTAGGAGAGAATCCGAGTCTCAAAAAGGCCTCGTAAGGAATGGATTAAGAAATGGATTAAGTTAAGACCAAGTGAACCCGCTATGGTAACCCATGGGCTAAGGGTCCCCTAGCATTTACTCAACTGACGTGGTTACCTTTATTGTGAAATTGATCAACCTTGGCCTTTGGATGGAGGTGGATGGTTGATGGATCAAAGGCCTAGGATGCTCAAAATGGTTGGAGGCTGGGCTGAGGCTGGGCTCCAAACTAGCAAGAGTTGATAAAAGGGGGGTCTAATAAAGAGGGAGAAGTCACCATATGCTATGGACCATTAGATCTTGGACAAATCAAAGGTGGAGATGAAGAGATCAAATCAAGGGCTGAGATCTAGGTGCATTTTGGAGGGTGGAGATGAAAGCATGAGATCAAGGGCTGAGATTGAGGCACATTTTAGAGGGTGGAGATGAGATAAGGATGAGATTGAAGCGCATATTAGACGGCTTGGATTTCAGTGCCTTTTGCATCCACCTCCTCCATTAGATCTTGATGGAATCAAGGGCCCAGATTCTAGCGCCTTTTTCTTGCATCTCCACCCTTGGATCTATCTCTGGATGGATGGTTGAAAATGACCCGCCTTCTATTTTGATCTCATCCATAAGATCCTTCCCTTTTTCAAGGGTTTAGATTTAATCCCTTTATCCTTTGATTGTATCCCTTGGATTTAGACCTTGATCTATTGGCTGGAAGTGTTCTACCCCAAATTTGAAGGTATCCCTTGGATTGTAGATGAGATCAATTGCCAGGAGTGAAGATCAAGGTCTAAACCATGGGTGAGATGTCTACACACCCATAAATTCTCAACATGGCCTTTTGTACACATCAACATACTAGTGCCCCACACAAAGGAGCACTCTCATTGGTACACCTCAAATCTCTCTCTAATCCCTTGAAATTAGGAAACACTGATTGGAGGCCCTTTTGAGACCCCATTTCTCTCCTAATGATCACATATCCTTGATGATGTGTCTTTTGTGTAAGGTGGAAATATTAGATGGTAGCCATGCTAAGGTAGCATATCTTGATGAAGTGTTTGTGTCATGTGGCAAGATGACTTCATCAATCAATGAGGGATAATGTTGCTTAGTATGTGGAGATGGCAATTTGAAGTGGCATGAAGGAGCCTAGAAGGGCCTTCCACAAAGACAACTGGTCCACCAAAAGGTTGGCACTAAGGCTTGCTACTCCCCCTACATATTATTTTTTCACATGGGTACTCAACTTTCTCTATTTGCACATAGAAATGCATATTTTCCTAATCTTTTAAACTTTAAAAGTTAAAATTTTAATGAAAAAACGTAGAAAAATATCAAAAAAAAAAGTTGAGCAGTACATTATGTGGGATCTTTGCCTAAAAATTGAGATGGACATTTGATATAAAATGGGGGAGATATAGTTGATTCAATGTCTGAAGGCTACACTCAAGGCATAAAGCTCTACCAAGGAAAATATGACCATTTCATATTTCAAAACTTTGATGTGAAGAATGCCATGCATACTATTCTTTCATGGATTAGTCAGCTTGATCATTAATTTTCAAGAGATATGTTTTTGAGAAGGTCAAAAATAAATGTGCTACTAACCATTTAGTAGAATGTGCCACTCTTTGGTGGAATGTGACAAAACAAAGTCAAAGATTACCAGACACTTGGAAGTATTTTGAAAGCTTTCTAAAGAAAGACTTCTTACTTAGATTTACCCAGAGAGGAAGAAGATTCAAACCAAAAAAGTACACGGGATCAATATGAAATGGCCAAGCAAAGAGGGCAACACGAAAAGTAATCATTTGGAAGAAGAAGGTAAGCAAAATTGTCATGCAATTTTGAAAAGGAAAGGTGTCATTAATGGAGAAAAAGTTGTCGTCTTGCATGATGATAGAGTTCGTACATTCACATTACAAAGTTGAAGCACTCAAACTCTACTAGAGAAGTCAATAATTTGGACATGTCAATGAAGGTCTACAAGGATGGGGAAGATTTCCTAGTGGCACAATAAATCCTAGAGACATCAATAAATCCAAATATAGATTATGACATATGGATTGTAAGAAATGGCCAAGGACTTATGTTTAAAAAGTCAAATGAAAAAAGAGATTAGTCCTCTTTCTCAATCATACTCAAGCCAAGAGAGCAATTAGGAAGCAAGAGAAAACCTTGTTGGTTTTGGTGAATATAGTCACAGCTACAAATCTAATCATTCACTTTTTGTTTTTGGTGAATACGGTCACGACTACAGATGATAAACCTACTCACTACAAAGTCCTTTCTAAGTTTTCGATTGCTTTTTAGAACGCCTACCAATTGGTCTACCTTGTTCTAGACATGAATGTCATAGGATTAAAATCTTACTAGGTAACACTCCACCTTGTGAAGCACCATACTTAGTAAACATGATAGAACAAAGACAAGTGGAAGAGTTCTTAGAAACAAGATTAATAAGACCTACTAGCTCTCCCTATGGAGCACTTGTTCTTTTGGTAAAAAAGAATAATGGTACCCATAGAATATGCAGTGACTATTTATGGCCTAGAAGGATTTGCCTACACTTATCACTAGATTGACCCAAAGAGTTAAGGTACTCAATGAATTTATCCACAACTATGAGAATATCATCAAAGAGGTGAAAAATGCCACTAGTCTTACCCAAAAGAATATACCAAGTATTGTGGGCTAAACTTGCCTAGAATAGAAAATATCCTTCAAGGCAAAATTAGATACAATAGAGAAAGATAGATACAAAACCTTTCTTCTCCCAAAAATACACAGTCGAGAGCATGGAGAATTGTGCATCCCAACTTGCCAAAGGGGTATACATGGTCTAAAATCCTGGTTAGATAGTAGTCTGACTACCATACATCAAGATATCGTTATCCAAAAGGAGTTATAATAACTGACCATAGTGGTCCTTGGTAACTTCCCCTTATCTATATGACTTGTGACCTTCAAACTTCCACATGACCCTACTTAGCCTATGACTTAGCCTAGGTGCCTAAATACCCCTCAACACCTAGCACTTTCGGTGGGTAGCTCTTTTTGGAACAAAAAAAGGATAGACTCAAACCCTTTCTAACCTCCACGGTGTAGGTTCTACTGATTACAAATTGTACCATTTCATGGCTACATGCCAGGGCTAGGAGCCCATCAAGTATAACATCATCCATACATATTGATAGAGAATGAAAATATAGAAGCATGAACATATGAGTATGTCTAAACTCCATTGGCATGGAGTAGACATGGAGTAAGCATAGCACTGGTCATAAAAGTATGTAGATGAAGCACTAATAGCTGAAACATAAGTATCCATGGGCTCCATGAGAGCCATATCTGCATCATAAGAAAAATCTCCATCAATATGCTCCATCTTCCTGATGCACTGGCACGCATGAGGAAGGTCTTCAACCAACACATGTGGTGATGGCATGATAACAAAAGATACAAAAACATAGAGCCATAATATATCATGTTTGATGCCAATAGCACACAAAAATCCATGCTATCCCATCATGCCATACATGCATAAGCATAATCCTGAACATCCATCAATATGTAGCATGATACAAATAACGAAGCTCAGATAAGGGAAGATAAAAATTTATTTATTACATGGTTGTTCATACAAAGTGTAAAAAATTATAACGCCAGTGCAGTCTTGACAAGCATCTCACTAAAGAGAAGAATCTACATACCTGCCACCATCCAACAAGAAAACATGATAAGAACCAAGGTAACTTAGATTGGGAAGACAGGTGTCATAAATACTCCTTCCTTGTTATCGAGGTCACAATAAGTTAGAAGCTTAGCCATGAACTTAACCAGCACAATGTAAGATATTAAGTGTGAAAAGATGGGTTTTATAAGTGTGGAAATGTAATTTAAAAAGGAGGGGGGGGGGGGGTTTGGGAGGGATGAGGGGGTCAATTGGAAGGTGAAAATTAAAGGGGAACTACAAGGGAAACTGAAGGGAAAATAATAGAGGAGGGGGAGGGAAGGAGAACTAAAGAAAATAAGTTGAAATAAAGGGGGAAGATACCTATATAGAGAGGAGGGGGGGGCATGGAAAAATGTGTATATAGAGAGGGGGAAGGGGGGGTTAGATATACATACTTGAGAGGGGGGAACTTAGAAATACATATATAGAGAGGGGGAACTTAGGTATTAATATTTACATGTAAATATCTAGCATTGGGGGGGTATGTATTAGAGGATAGAGGATAGAAATTGTAGGGTGAGTTTTAGACACAATTGTAGTGAAGTAGGAAGGATAGTGAATGGCGGGGGGGGGAATACAATAAGTAAGAGCGGGACTTTCGGAAGGAGTTTAAAAGAAGGGGGAAGAAATTGGAAAGAGATAGTTTAGAGCATAAAGGAATATTGGTCAGAGGGGGGATTTGGGAGATAGATCGATTAGAAAGAAAATAGAGAGATATCTTAGAAATTATAAAGAAAAAGAGGGGTAATTTGTAGGAAATTAAGGGTAAGAAAATAAAGGGTACAAGCTAAAAATATGTAGAAATAGGGGGAGAAATTAGAAATAGTAAGGATGATAAAGTGAAAAAGAATCTATAAGGAAAGCTTAAAATAAACTAAAGAGGGGGGTTGTCTAAAGATGTAAACAAGGAATTTTTTAATGAAGAAAAAAGGAGAGAGAGGGGGGTGTTTTAAAGAAGGAAATACACGTAAGAAAAGAGGGGGGGGTACTTTTACGAGAAATGATGTAAGTGGGGAGTGAAGGACTTGTGAGTCACCGGCGTATCCCTGACGGTTATCATCTATAGAGGGGATTGGGCAATGCAGTAGCACGGAACATGGGGCAGAGGCAAAGAATTCATGGAAGGGATGGTGGAGCATGGATGGAACTACAAGGACTACAGGTCTTGGAGTCAGCTCATATGGGAGTGTGCATACGAGCAGGATGAGGCGGAGTCAGAAGCTCATAGCACAGAGTCCAAAAGAGGCAGCCCATAATCAAGGCTAATGGAGCGAGGGGATAGAAGGTAATGGAAGAGTGCAGAGGCTGCAATGGTAGGCCATAGAAGTAGTTAGGGAAGCAGTGTAAAGAGCTAGGTAGAGGCGATGAGGTTTGAAGAGAGTACTGTAGACTCTAGAGGTAGTGCCTCTTTAAATAGGAGCATGCGGGTCGCGAGTGGGGGGAACTTGGAGATTTTGGGAAGGAGGGTCAGGTGGGATACTTAGAGTATGAAATTGCGGGCTGGCAGGAAAAGCGGAAAGGGTATAGAATGGCAAGCGGGTGGAAAATACAGGGAAGGGATTTTTTTGTTTTAAGATAGGACAATAAATCAGGAGATTGTTAAGAGAAGGGCCTTAAGGACATCAATTTTTTTAAAAGATTCAATGTGAAATTAAAAAATAGGAGAATATATATAGAGAAAGGAGATAACTTAATTTTTTTATAAATTGTTTTAGAGAAAATTAAAAGAAACTAAGAAAAAAAAGGGGGAATAAATTAAAGAAGGAAAAAATAAATGGATAAGAGGAGAAATAAGGGGAACAAATTAAAGAGAGAAAAAAAATGTGGGGAGGGGGATTTTATTGTAGTTAGGACAATAAGTTAGGCTATAGGTCAAAATTAATAATTATAAAAAGTTAAGAAGATAAGTTAGGCTATAGGTTAAAATTAATAATTATAAAAAGTTAAGAAGATAGTAATGGAGATAAAGTGTTAGAAAAAGGGAGAATAAATAAGGAACATTAGGGAAAACAAAGAGTAGGGAAAATCAAAGAAAAATAAAAATTTAAAGAGAAATTAAGGAATATATAAGAAAAACGGGAAAGAGAGAGAGAGAGAGAGAGACAGAGAGACAGAGAGAGTGAGTGAGACAAGGGGACCAGGGTCTAAGCAAAAGAGAGGATAGTGTAGGAATTGTGTGTGTGTGTGTGCATGTGTGCAAGCGTGTGTGCGAGAGAGAGAGAGAGAGAGAGAGAGAGAGAGAGAGAGAGAGCTAGCATGGGGCCGAGGTCTATATATAAAAGAGAGGAAGGTGTGTGTGTGTGTGTGTGTGTGTTGTTATGGATAAATTTGACCGAGGTAAAAGGCATAAATATATGTGTGTGTTTGTATGTGTGGCAATAGTATAATAAAATATGGTGTGCATAGGGCCCAAGGTTGAGGTGGCAAGACATGACCATGTGCCACCCTTCCACATAAGAGGACCCATAAGGTGTGTTGTACATAATCCATGGTAGTTATATTATAAAATGGTAAGGTGGCATGGTTCCTCCATGTGCCACCCCTCCACCTGGGCAGCCCCATGCCTGCATTTAGTGAGCCATGGCCCAAGGACCATGGGAGAAGTAATATAAAATAAGGGGAGATGGATAATATATTGGATTATTCCCTCCATGTAGGGTAGGCCCATGTGGGGGGGGGGTGTAGATAGTCAAAGAATGCAAGTTAAATAATTGGGAAAGTAGGATGAGGTGGCAAGACTTCTTGTGCCAACCCTCCACTTGTCCTCCTAGATATTTGAACGAATTATAAAATTGACAGTGATACTCGCTCATCCTCGGTGTCTGAGTCAATGGAAGATTCAGACGGGAGGGAGGAGTCCTCAGAGGAGAAAGGTTATATGATGGGTGTGTCTCCAACCCCGCCACCTATAGAAAGGGTAACAGCTAGCCCTTAACAGCTTAAATCTATGCTTTCCCCAGATCTCACTCCAAGTGAGGAAGATGAGTTCCTAGAAATGTTCACAGATTTCCCTGACCTCTTCACAACTAGCTACCACCACCTTCGCCATGTGACTATTATAGAAGACAAGATAGATCTAAAGCCTGATGCTAAGCCAGTGGCTCAAAAGTATCAGAGATTAGGGCCCCTTTATACTGACGCTTTGTGCTTAGAGTTACAGAAGCTTGTAGAAGCTGGGTTTATTGTTCCGGTTCACAATACTAAATGGGTTTCACCAGTGGTAGTCACCCCAAAGAAAAAAAACAAGTGGCGGTTTTGAATGATCTTTGGCTTGAGATGGTGGGCATCAAAAATCAAGCCAATCACCCTCCAAGAGAACATGCCAATGTTGTGTGCTACAAGTGCCACCAAAAGGGTCATTATCACACGGAATGTCCCAATATTCTAGGGGTGAATCTTCTAAGTGAATCAGGCACCGAGGATTCTGACGTAAAGATCCTTGACCTCGGGAAAAGAAGTTGTACCACCTCGGACCCCTCTCTAAACCATCCGAGCCACCCCAGGAAGAAGGTGTCCTTCTCAGAGCCCTCAGATGCTGAGATGGCAAACCCACCAACAGAGAAGACTAAAAGATCTCACAGGAGTAAGTGGTCGCCCTCGGATTTTTCTATCGGCTTAGGGCAAAAAGACTATTCGGTCGTTCAGGACCTTGCTCATCGGTCTTTGAGCATCACGCTTCCTCAACTAATAGCATTAAGCCCTAAGGTGAGACGTGAGCTGTATCAAGGGCTCTCAACAAGGAAGAGCAATAAAAATGAGAGATTTCTTCTATCTCTGAGGAAGTTAATCGGCACCTGCATATACTAGATGTCATCATAGATAACTGCTGTGTCAAAAGTGTGTGTGTTGATGGGGGAGCTACATGTAATATCATGGTGCCCCGTATCATGAAGAAGTTGAATTTGAAATGCACAAGGCATTCCTCCACTCGAATCAAGGTAGCAGATGGTCGACGACTTGCTACCCTGGGAGTCATTGAGGATTTGCCCATCACTGTCAATGGGTTGACCACCACTGTCAATCTCTATGTACTGGACATTGAAGATACAAGCAGGAGTTACCCAGCCATAGAAGAAGAGGAGCAGGACAGTGATACTCGCTCATCCTCAGTGTTTGAGTCAATGGAAGATTCAAACGGGAGGGAGGAGTCCTCAGAGGAGAAAGTTTTTATGATGGGTGTGTCTCCAACCCCACCACCTGTAGAAAAGTTAACGGCTAGTCCTTAATAGCTTGAATCTATGCTTTCCCTAAATCTCACTCCAAGTGAGGAAGACGAGTTCCTAGAAATGTTCACAGATTTCCCTGACCTCTTCACAACTAGCTACCACCACCTTCGCCATGTGACTATTATAGAAGACAAGATAGAGCTAAAGCCTGATGCTAAGCCAGTGGCTCAAAAGTATCAGAGATTAGGGCCCCTACATACCAACGCTTTGCGCTCAGAGTTGCAGAAGCTTGTAGAAGCTATGTTTATTGTTCCGGTTCACAATACTAAATGGGTTTCACCAGTGGTAGTCACCCCAAAGAAAAACAACAACTGGCGGGTTTGCATCAACTATAAGAAACTCAATGCGGCCACCAAGAGGGACCATCATGATTTTCCCTTTCAAGACCTCATTCTTGAGAAGGTAAGTGGTCATGAGATGTACACTCTCTATGATGGTTACTCCGGGTTTTATCAAATCAGAATTGCTGAGGAGGATGTGCTTAAAACCACATTTGCCACACCTTGGGGGACGTTTGCATTCAAAGTAATGCCATTTGGCCTCACCAATTCTCCTGCTACCTTTCAAAGATTTATGTAGATGGTGTTTGCTCCATATTTGGGGGTCTTCTTGGAGGTGTTTTTAGATGATTTTTGTATATTCTCAGCACATAAGGAGCACGTCATGAAGGTTAGGTTGGCCTTCCAAAGGGTCAATAATGCGAATGGCAGCCTCAACCGTAATAAATGCACCATTGGAGCCACTCAAGGGAGGTTATTGGGACATATTGTCTCATCCGAGGGCATCAAGCCTAACCTCGAGAAGGTAGAAGCTATCCTCAAGCTCTCCCTGCCAATAACCAAATGTCAGGTATGCTCATTTGTCAATCTAGCAAGATACTATCACCGCTTCATTGATCAATATGCTGCTTTGACGTGAGCCATGACCATGCTATTAAAAGATGGGGTTGATTTCTCTTGGCAGGAGGATTGTGATCATGGGTTTGTACAAATCAAGAATGCTCTGGCTTCAGAACCCATTCTATGCAATCCTGATTGATCAAAGACTTTCTATATCAATCCTAGGTTTGGTGAGCACACTCTGGCAGGTATTCTTCTCCAGCAAGGGGAAGATCGGTCCATGTATCCCGTTGGATTTGCTTCTCGACAATTGCTCGAAACTGAAGGTCGCTACTCTAAGGCTAACAAGCATGCCTTGTCTTTGGTGTTCTACATTGAGAAATTTAAGCATTATGTGGCTGGAAAGTCCTTTGTTATAGTATGTAGCAATGGTCTTGCAAAGCAGGTTCTTCAATCACCAAATCTTATGGGCCGATTGGCCAAATGGTTGGCAGTCTTACAAGAATATGATTTCTCTTTCAAAATTGTAAAAGGGGGCTGTTCCAACTTGAAGAATGCTTTGATTGATTTAGGAGAGTGCCTCGATGTAACCCTTATAGTGGCCATAGAAGTTGGGGATCCATGGTATGGTGGTATCTACAGATTTCTGATCGCTTTCTCCTTTCCTCCAGAAAGTACTAGCTATGAGACCTAAGGTTTTGAAGCATTATCATGATGGATTTTGTGGAGGCCATTAGTAGGTGACTATACAACTAAGAAGATTTTACATGCTTGGTACTATTGGCCGACCTTGTTCAAGGATGTCACTATGTATTGCAAAACTTGTAAACTATGCCAACTCTTTGGTAGAAGGATTTGTGTCCTGGGCAACTTCACCCAGTGATGTCCATCCATCCGTTTTAGAAGTGGGGAATAGATTTTGTTGGGCCCCTACCCATGACTGCCCGCAAAAAGAAGTATCTTTTGGTAGCCACTTAGTATGTCACTAAGTGGGCTGAAGCTATTGCCCCCCCACTGTAAATGTGGAGTTGCTCATGGATCACATGGGTATTGATCACGGCACTTTTAACATCTATCATCCAGCATCCATGGGACAAATGGAGCGGACCAACCGCCTCCTTTATAAAACCATGGGGAAAATGGCCATGGGGAATAGGAGCCAGTGGGATCAAAAGGTCACTGAAGCCGTGTGGGCTTACAACATCACCCATAAAACATCTACAAGTCACACTCATTTTGAGTTGGTGTATGGTACTGAGGCAGTTTTACCACTAGAGATAGAGATTCCAACCTTGAGATTGGCACAAGAATAGAGGATGACAAAAGATGAACATGTAGAGGCCAAGTTGGTACAACTTAGAAGTTAGATAAAACTCGATGCCTTCCCCTACATCAAACAAAGATCCAAAATAACCGACAAAAGGCCCGCTTGGATGCTAAGATTCACAAGGGATGGGAAAGACACTTTGCTAAGGGGGATGTTGTGCTATGCTTTGATAACAGATTGGACCACCAAATGGATAAAAAGTTCCTCCCCCTGTAGACCGGTCCATAGAAAGTCATCAAGGAACATAGCAATGGGTCTATACAACTTCAGGAGCTACATGAGCCATATGGCAAGAAGGTGATCAACAAGTGTTATCTCAAGCCCTTCTTTGTTTGTGATGGTCCCAAGCATGGAAATGTTGTGCATTCCCTACCTGGGGGGGGAACTGTTATGGATAAATTTGACTAAGGTAAAAGGCATAAATATATGTGTGTGCTTGTATGTGTGGCAATAGTATAATAAAATATGGTGTGTATAAGGCCCAGGGATGAGGTGGCAAGACATGACCATGTGCCACCCTTCCACATAAGAGGACCCATAAGGTGTGTTGTACATGATCCATGGTAGTTATATTATAAAATGGTAAGGTGGCATGGTTCCTCCATGTGCCACCCCTCCACCTAGGTGGCCCCATGCCTGCATTTAGTAAGCCATGGCCCAAGGACCATGGGAGAAGTAATATAAAATAGGTGGAGATGGATATTATATTGGATTATTCCCTCCATGTAGGGTAGGCCCATGTGGGGGGGGTGTAGATAGTTAAAGAATGCAAGTTAAATAATTGGGAAAGTAGGATGAGGTGGCAAGACTTCTTGTGCCAACCCTCCACTTGTCCTCCTAGATATTTGAATGAATCATAAAATTAGGACAAGACCAAGGGAGTATCTTAGACTTGGGATATGGGGTTTGATTTATGTGGAAAATTGAGGCAAAGGGTTGTCGCACACAATTGAGACTGCGTACCCACCTAGCCCACATGGGAGACTTTTCCACACACACCATGCATGTGGGAGGATGCGTTTATTGGGAGAGACCCCTTCTCTTGGCTATAAAAGGAGGGGGCTATTCCTTGATGCAACAAGCTCATTCTTGTAAAGCCACCTAGCTGGTACTTTGATTTCCCCCCCATCCTTCCTTTCAAATAAAGCATGACTCTCTTCCCTTGATGTCTCCATCTCTACATTCCACCTCCCATCAGGTACATGCTCCTCTTCCCCCTCTTCCTTCCCCCTTGTGCCATAGGCTCCCTCTTTATTCCCACCCCTCTTAGTCCCTTTTTCCCACCTATGTTAACACTTCTCCCCTCACATTCCCTTTTCCTCCATGGCCCTCAAGCGTCGCCATGCCTAACACCTAGCCTCATGCCTTAATTTCTTTTCTAGTTAATTGTGTGTGTGTGTGTGTGTGTGTGTGTGTGTGTGTACTGAATCTTGAGAAAAATCCCTCTCATCACGTGCAAGTAAATATTGTTCAACACTCTATTCACCCCCTCTTGTATTCATTTCCATTTTGTGCCCTTGTAAAGATATAGAAGCTATCTACCAAACTTGAGATTCACATGTAAGAGGGACAAATATCAACAGTTTCTTAGTGAGAGTGCCCACAAGCACATGTTACCTTACCTATATAACATAGATGTCTTCCATGAACAACAGACCACATACAACATTTACAAATTCAAAAGATAAAGATAGCAACAATCATGAAATTTTTATACAAGGCAAAAAGAACAAGGTACACACACATAGAGAGAGCAAAAATATAAAGACAGCAACAATCATGAATTTTTTAAACAATGCAAAAAGAGCAAGATACACACACACACACACATAGATCCATTAACATCTACAAAAGATCTCACGAATCTATGAGACAAAGTACAAACACCAAAAACTGACTTGCTACAACTAGGCTAACCAGAGAATCAAGGAAGTGCACAAAGCTACCTCCTCTCAAATTTACATTCTAATGCTATCATACAGTGGCCTTTATAACACCAGTTTGAGATTGACAGCCTTAAGTTTGGATTTGAAATCCCTAATCAAGGCTTTGCCCATCTCGATAAACCATCCATTTTCTTGCTTTTTTGCATGCTGCCTTTACTTTGGTGAGTTCGTGAACTATTTCTTTGTTTGATTTGAATCAAAGTGAGGTTTTCAAATGTGCAAAGCTTATGTACCCTTCATACTTATGTGTTTGTCTAAGGATTGTCTAAGGATCTTAACTCTTGCTACCTTCCATCTAACATAGATCTATGCTTCTGCACCATTTTGATTAAGATTGCATATGTCATTTTTGTCCCATTCAACTTGCAGTGGTTCCTTTTAGGACATATGACTATGTCATCTATGTCTTTTCCCTCATCATGATGAAGGTAGCTATCTTTTAATCCTCCAATGCATAAGATCACGTTATTGTGTGCTATGGTTTCTTCCTCTTTTACTTCCACATAAATGTCCACTCTATCAACTTTGTAACTGGTTTCATCAACCATTTCTTGATTGAGCTCATTTGATTGGTGATCATGTCCTTAACCATGGAGACATGTATCAATACTGGTGGAGATGTATTGCATTAGTGTATGACCTCTACAATATTTTTCTTGCTTTTTGCTACTCTCTTATCTTGCCCTTTTCTCCCAAGGACTACAAGATGAAGTTTGAGCTCCTAGATTTATTGATGCAAATAATAATTTTCTCCTATGGGCCTGGGATGATCCTTTGTCTCATGCTTGCTTGTAGGAGAAAATGAGAGAGGCTTGAGAGGCTCCATGTCGACATGCATATATTTGACTACCCTAATGCTATATCTAGCCTCTACGTTATAATAGGGGTTCAGTCCAACCTGGAGTTATGTGAACTAAATTGAACTAAAAGAGGGGGGGTAATTATATTCAATTTGAGAGATGCTAAAATGAGACAAAGTATGGACCTATTCAACTAAACTAGTACTGAACCAAAAGCAGGGGCATTAGGCATCACAAATTTCTTACATAGTAATTGTAATGAGTTGTTCCGTAACTCACTACACTTCTCCATCATCAGCTTAAATATTATGTTTGACATGATCCAATAAATCTTGGAATGTTATTTTGTGATTTTCGAAACATCTTATTTGCAAGAATTTATACTATAACATTATATCATTCATGATGGAGAGTTTTCAAATATTCCTATAAGCTCTTAAGCTTTCAATGCCCTTCTTCCATAACTAGTTTATCCATTGGACACAATTTTCACATGTGGATGCATGCACCTAGTCTCTTCTAGTATGTATTTATTTATTTTAGACTTGGAGCTCGTTCTTTAAAGCTATGGTTTTCAATTAAACATGGGAGTAACCTACAATCATATCCCCCATTTTTTCATTTAACCTTTCAATTTTGTCTTGCAGTTCTTGATTCTCCTTCTTGAGCCTAGCATACCATGTTTCTTTCTCCTTGATCAGCACATGCTAGAGATTCCATATATGATATTAATTGCCAATCCCAATTATAGAATTATAATTCTTGTGTCTCTTTTAATACCAATAAGTACTATTAAAGATATCCTAATAGGCCATGCTCATTCTCATACTTAAACTTCATAAAATCAGTTAACCTATGGAATTATGGAGTCTTAGTAGAATTCATCTAGCCATAAGTCAATATTTTGTCTTATTTCATATATAGTGATTTCAAAGTGACTTTCACTTGCTAAGAATGATTCATTCCTCTTTAGAAATGGAGCATCAATTTGAAATTAAATGTCCACTATCCTCTTACTCCAGCATATATTTCTAGTACCTTTCTTCACCTAATATAAACATAATATTAACACCAATAAACCAAAAAACTCAACATAATAAAAGCCTCAAGATAATAAAAACATCAACAAATAAATTAAAACCTCATCAATCAAACAAATCTAAACCTAAGTTCTAACAAAGGAAGCAGAGACATGAATAGACATGATAATAAATCTATCAAAAGACTCATTAAACCCAAAAAACTAGAACGATGAAAAGGATATGCAAACGTCAATAAGCAAGCTATAAACTTAAAAAATTATAACATATACAATATTAATTCTATATGTTATGTAGCCATCTTGATAAGATGTTGGCTCATTGATTTCCATCACTTTTACCATGAAAGCATAATTGCTTGTATAAGTCCATCTATCTAGGACTTTCCTTTCATGAGTTGATCATCTGAGCTATGTAGAATAACTCTCTACAAAATCTTATCAACTTCAACAATTTGAATAATAGTTATGTCTTTCCTTGGATTAACTTAATTCATTAGAGGATGAGCTGGTTGTGTAATGCATCACTTATGTGTAGGCTTCTCATGTGAAACTTGTCGAAAGGCTTCTAAGGGTTTTAAAGTAGGCAACAAATTTTGGTTGATTATAATAAGTACTATTAAATTCATCAACAATGACATCAAAATAAGGATGGACAACCTTTTTATAAAGATCCATAGTGCAAGTGTCAAGGAGCAATGAACCACAACGCAGCTAATCTCAGTGTTGAGGTCATGTGTGTGAATATCCTACATGGATAAGCTAATCTAACACAAATGGAATGATCTTAAGCTACCCATTCATAGGTTTTTCTTTCATCACCATACCTTGTAAGTACAATTTTTTATGAAACATGGTGATCAGAACCCACTTAAACCTTAGTTGGAAAGACAGGTGTCATAACCATCCCTCCCTTGTTATCAAGGTCACATAAAAAATTAACTCTTGTAAAGGGGGGGGGGGACAGTTACTTAGAAATATAAATGAACTTAACTTAGAAGGGGAGATTTTAGAGAAGGAGAATTTTAGAGGTTTTAGATCTAATTAAAAAAGAACTAATAAAAAGGAATAAATGAAAAAGATAAGGTTGGGGGGTGAGTTTAAGAGAAAATTAATGCGAAAGAATTAAAAAAGTTTGAGAATTAAAAAATTAATGGGAAAGAATTAAAAAAGTTTGAGAAAAAGTTTGAATTAAGAGGGGGTGGGAGGGGGGATAAGTGAAAGAAAATTTATGGAAAGAAAATAATTACAAGAGATTAAAATTTATGGAAAGAAAATAATTACAAGAAAATTTATGGAAAGAAAATAATTACAAGAGATTAAAAAGGGGGGCACGTGTAAGATAAGAGTAAAGTAGAGGGGTAATAGACAGAGAGAAATTTTAAAAGGACCTGAGAGTCCATGGTATGCAAGCGAGTGGTATGTGTAGAAGCTGGTGAGCATAGAAGAGAAAGGGGCACCGCAAGTGAGGCACTATGAGATGAACTAGAGGTCCGTCCTTACAGGTAGGGGGAACGAGAGCTAAAGAGTGAAAGTAGACTGAGCACCCAGTTCAAAGGCGAGAGACAAGAATATAGTGTAGAGGCCGAGGGGGTGGGGAGGCACTGTGCAGAGAAGATCGGCGATGTGTGACAGAAAGAGAAGGTGATGGTAGAGCTTACATGGTTGAGTGGGCAGCAAGTACGGCATGACAGTGAGGGCACGGAAGAGAAGACTTGGGAGCGATCAGAAGTTAGGAAGCGAGCAATTGGGTCAAGTAGAGCAAGAGGCAAAGTAGATAGGGAGAAAGTGACAGAGGGGGGGAAGTAATAATAGCCAGTTGGGCTTAGTCGGGAAGGAAGGGAAAGCCAGTTGGGAGACGGATAGTCAAGGTGGTTGGCAATTGGGTTGATATCAGTCGAGAGAGGGAAAAAGGCAGGTGTGAGTATGGGGAGATAGCTAGTTGGGTTAGGGGTAAGAGAAGGTTAGGGTAATAAGTTATTAAGGAAAGTAGTTAGGGGAATTTTGGAGAATGAGGTAACTAGAGGAGAGAGAAAGTAGTTAGAAGTAGGTGGGTGTTTGGAGAGGGTGGGGAGGGGGGGAGGGAAACTAGAGGAAAATGGAGGAAGGGATAGAATGTGTGTGTATGTGTGTGTGTGTGTGTGTGTGTGTTTAGATTTAAAAGTCCCATCAATAAATGAGCCATTCAATTAATTCCACCAATTGGATAAAAAGTAAACTATAAGACAAGTACAAAAATATTGACAACATCAAAGTAGGGAGTTGCAAAAATTTGAGAGTTTGCAAAAATTCTACCAAATTTGAGAATTTATAATCATATTGAGTTTGAAATAGGAACACAAGATTAGAGAAGGGTGTTGAATCCATCAGGTAGTCTAAGCTCCGAGGTCAAAAAATAAAATTATCATAACTTTGACCTGAGTAACAGGATTAACAATAGAATTTTTCGTTATATTGAGGTTGTAAATTTAGGCGAAGAAATAGTACAAACGTGTCGAATCCATCAGGTAGTCCAGAGGTCAGTGTCTACTTACCTGCCACCATCCAAACCAACCAATTGTTAGAACAATGAAGTTGAATTTGGATAAAGAGGTAATGCTTGTATCCCTTGGCTTGTTATCGCTTTACTAAAGAACAAGAACAAACCTTTAGGAATTCTAAGATAAAAAGGAGCCCTAAAGAAATTTAGGAGCATAGCGGGGGTTTTTATTTTTACAAAAACACAAAGTGAACCAATCCTAAGGCCCCGGGGTAATCCACACCCTTTAAAAGAATCATTACCAAAAAAAATTGACCATCAAGATTCACAAGGGGTAGATTAGTAAAGGACATGATTAGTAAAAGTTAGACTAAATTGGATAAATTTATTTGGATTTTTTTTAAAAAAACCACAAAACTAAATTGGATATATTTATTTATTTGCATAAATATTTATAGAAAAAACACTATACAATTATATAAGAGGGTACATAAAAATATATAGAGAGCAAATTATAAATTAAAGTATTAACTTAAGGAAAATTCTAAGAGAGGTATAGAGCCAAAGATTAAAGTAAATATAAGCAAATGGAATGATAAATTATACCATGCAAAAAACTTAAGAAAGAAATACAAAAATACACATAGACACAAGAAACTTTAATCTAGAGCAAGTAGGTGTACATAGAAACAAGCAAGTACATACTGCGAAAGGTTATATACATAGAGAGAGAGAGAGAGTGAGAGTGAGTGAAGTTTTAAACTTAGGGGGCCCATTTTTCTATGAACATAACAAAAAAATACAACCTAGGGGGAGCTATACTTTTTAATAAAGAGTAAAAAAAACCACCTAGGGGGGAAGCTATAAATTTATTAAAGTAGAAGAGCCCATTAAAACTAAAGACTAAAGGTAAATGCAGCTATAGTCAACCTAAGTTAGGGTTATCCAATTAAGAGAATTAAATGAGGTTTCTAAAACGTGTCTATTGCATGCAAAATCAACAAACTATGTTGTGAAAAACTACAAAGGGAAGTCACGACTAAAAAGAGTCCGACGAATATTAACAATCCAAAATCGGAAGAAGCATCAAGACCATAATCGGATTTTTCTTGCTTACGAGCTATACATATATTCTACAAGTATAGTCTACAGCAAAGAGTCTAGAATGTTTTTAGGCAAGCAACAAAAGAACAAGCTAACATTAAGGCAATTGATAGCAGCATAGTGTGAGCTACAACGGGTCGGCACTTTACAAAAGGAGTCTGTCACGCCATCAAAGAAGGAAGCGCAATAGATACCAAAGCCAAGCCAAGCCAAGTAGGACTAGTAGATTTTCCTCAGTGTAAGTAGACGGTGAGGAAGTGAGTGGCGCGAAGCAGCTTCACGGTAAATACACACAGAGAAAAGTGGAGTCAAGAGAGAAGAAGAGCAGTGATAAAGGCCAAGCTCCAAACAGCCTCTCGAGATGAAGCCATGCTCAGAAGTAGTAAAGTAATCGCTATTCAAGAAGCGATCGCCTATTACAAAGCTTGCGTAGGGTGAGGAAAGGTAACATAATTCGTTGGACTGAGGCAAGAACAACAGCCGATTGCCAAGCGTTGGACAGCTACTAAGACGATCCAGTGGTGAAAGCTAAGGCAAAACAAGGGGAGAAAGCCATGCAGCTCACTTGCAAGACAAGGAGCAGCATGCACGCGACAGTAAGGAACAAAGACGATGAAGGCGATGGGAGAAGACGGCCACGATCACAATGAAGAGGAAATGTTATTCAAGAGCAGCTACAATAGTCGAGAACTATAAGAAGGCTTGTAGATGAAGTCGTGGGGAAACGATGGAGCAAGAGGTGCATGTAAGGGAGGCCAACCAGCGTGGACAAGATCCGATAAGTGACCGCACGCTCACCGCAAGCATCAAGATCATCACGAGATTTAACAATTGCAGGGCCGTTCAATAGGCCGTTATCTTGACATATATAATGGAGGAATCGAGGTTGGCGAAACATAGAGGTAAGGTTCATTTGATCTAAGTAGAAAAGGCATTGAAAGGAGTAGATGCGTTTAAGATAATAGAAATAAATCTAATTTAGGTAAAAGTGGAGTCTCTTTAGAACAAATTTGTGTGCCTAAAAATATAAAAAGCCTACTCACCGAAGTAATTACAAACCAAGAAACGTAAGAGGTGGCAACTAGTAGAGCAAACCATAGAATTAGTTTAAAAAAACAATTGAAAACAAGATGAGGATTAAGTTACTAAAATTTATAAGCACAAGATGTTTGGGGGGCTTAAACTTATAAGCAAAAACTTATACATAAATAAAAATCAAGAAGGGGGGGGTTGTTAAAGAGGGGGGCAATTTAACTTAGTAAAAAAATGCTCGTAAATACTTGGGTAATTTACCTTAGTAATATAAAAAGCATCTCTAAATAATTAGGAGTGAATTTAACTCCAAGAATTTTAACATAAACTATTATGGGGTAGGTGCAAGGGTATGTATGTTTGTGTGTGTGTAAGGTGACGGGTGAATGGGTAGCATAATTTCGAGGGTACATTCTTTTATAGGGGTTTAATAAACAAAAGAGGCCTTATTAGAGGGCTTAATTGTGACAATTAATAACAAATATTTTAAAGGGAGTGGTAAAAGGGGTTTTACTAATTAGGGATTAGTTAAGGCGGAGTTCAAAAAGAGGGAGAAACAAAGTTAGGGGGGTTTTCAACGACAAGAAAGTTATAAAACAAGGTTTTAGGGGGGAGTAAGCATGTGTAATCAAATTTTAACCGAGGAGAAATTGTGGGGGGGGAAGGGGGGGGAAAGGCTTCTAGTGCAATTCATGTGGGACTCCTGAGTGTGCAAATATAATACCAAGGAAGTGTGTGAATGTGTGTGGGGGGGGGGGGGCAAAGGCAGGGAAAGAATGTGAGTGTGAAATTTTTATTTGAGAAAAATGTATGTGTGTGTGTGTGTGTCTATATGTCTCTGTCTCTTTATCTCTGTGTCGATGTGTTTATGTCTGTGTGTCTATGTGTCTATGCATGCATGCGTGTGTGTGTATGTGTATGTGTAATTCCACAAAAAAAAGTGTGTGTGTGTGTGTACGTGTGTGTGTGTGTATGTGTGTTTTCTATTATCATAATACTACCGAAGTCATGGATAGGCACCCCAAGGCAATGCATTCATAATCATCACTTTTCTTTAAAATGGATAGGGATTCCCACATGCATAACATCCATTGCCCGAATCATACAATATCCAATAATTCATACAAGTTTTCGTGGTACATGGACCCCGAGTGAAAGCAGTACAGTCATCTATTATATCAACATAGAAATGTACAACAAAACCATTATCTAGTAATGGTGTTTCGATCATAAGTGGTGGCAAAAGCGATCCGATCTCATTTGGTGTCATCCAAGCATTGAAGGTAAGCCGACTCACCTGGCATCATCACAAGAAGATGCATGTTAGAACATTTCATACATGTTGATTGTTATCCCCATCACCAATACAAAGAAAACAACAAACAAGAGATCAACTTTGCTTTTTGTACACCCAAGTGGGTGTTCGACATGATTGTGGTGACTCATCTTCCTTGTCAACTTTGATGATCATAGTCATCCCCTCTGATCATGAAGGGCCATCCTGCTTTGGCTACTATCCTTCCCTTTGTGCTTGGAACACAAGAGAAGCCACAAAAGAGGGAATGCAGGGGAGCATATGCAATTTTGAATTGAAAAAGGAGGGGAGTTATGAGCTAGGACTGTGAACAGTGATACATGAAGATCGCTAGGTGCTAAGTTCATCCTGCTTTTTTATGCTTTCTTGTGCTTATATTGTTTCCAATACTTCTTGCACTCTTCTTGTACTCTAGGAGGGCCAATGCATGCTTAGGTGTAGGCATTTTTTATGAAGTTCACAGAATATATTGCATATGGCTAACTTGCTCAATTAGTAACTTATGAATTTCTGAATGAAATTTGACAAACTTGGTATTGACACACTCTCAACTTGAATTTGAGATTAAAAAATCACACAATTGGCATCTTGAATGAGATCATTAACTATTGCAAATGCTATAATGCCTATGAAGCATGCATCTTGGGCTCTATAGGATATCCAAAAAAATTTTAAAACATCAAATGATTGTTCTACACATATATGAAAGCAATTTGTTTATTTGAAAGTGCACTACTTGAGAATCTTTGCTATGGTTGAGGGTGATTTTTATCAAGGGGTTGTATCTTTTCTTTATCAAAGGAGCCTTTCTATTTGAATGCACGTGCCGACTGTGCTTTCTCTGGATAGATATTTGTAGCAGGTAGGCATAGCTAGTCTCTCCATGTCTAGCATTGGTATACGACAATCTCTGCATACAAGTTCGTATGCTCAAACACTCCAAAGCAAAACACATGCATTGAATGGCCACACTGGGTCCATCAGATCTAGCACTCATCTATATAATGTGCCCATGACAGATTGTGCATGTACGACCTTGCTACATCATAAGAGGATGTTCCTCTATTTTAACTATTGCGGTTGTCAATATCATAGTCTCACCTTGTACATGAACAATTTGTTTCTACCCTATCCTAAGATTGTGGACGTTCTCCTTTAACTCCCCCACTTGGTTCTCACTAGTGGTAATAGCTCTATTTGATTCTACCAGCAGTTGTAGTCAAACCTCTCAAAATTCTTTAGTAGCTTCAGCGTAGGCCTCTCTAAAAATTACCAAAGTACTTTTGGTATCAAAAAGGATGAAGGACTACCTCTAAAATTTGGGTATCAGAAAGGATGGAGGACTGCCTCTTAAACTTTTCAAGAGCCATGGCATGCTCCTTTAGAGTGGTATTGTAATTTAGCTATAGGGCATTGTGCTTATTTTTTCCAATATTGTGCCTTCTCTTTCTAATATTGCACATTCTTATTCTTACTACGAGCTCCAACTTGGCTACTTTCTAGTCGATCTGCATCCTTCCTACTCTCTTCCTGAGCTACATCCTTCCTAGCTTTAAAGCTCTACATCATTTCCACAGTGTGTGCATTGTTCCTTCTTAGCTGCACTATAAGGTTGTCTTTCTCAATTTTTAATATGTTCTACATGTTGCATAGCCGTTGGTAGAGAACTTCCTTTTCTACTTTCTGAGCTTCAAGTTGTTCTTTCATTTTTGCTAGATTGGCCTATGCTTGGTTTGCATCCGCTCTAGTATCTTCAAGTTGCTGATGCAGGTGCTTTATCTGCCTCTCCAGATTCTCTTCTTTCCCTTTCCATTATTTAAGCTTCTATTGCTTGGTCCTTAATAGCCTTAGCTTGATAGTATGCCTACATGGCCTTCACTTTTGCCTCTTCTAGTAGGTCTTGTACTAGCTCTACCTTGGCCTCTACATCCTCCTTGAGGACCTTGTTGCGCTTCAATGTTGCATGGGTGGCTTCCATCTCTAGCTTCCTCATCTCCTTCTTGTATTGGTAAAATACTATTTTGAGGCAAATGCCCATCAGATGCACTGTAATCTCAGATGTCAATTCCAAGTATTTGCCATCCTTTACATTCTTCAAGTTGTTTAGCATGCTCTTGGACATCAACCTTGATGAGAAAGAGATCAAACGTCCATTCAGTTGCTCTATTGTTGCTTGAACCTACCAGAACTTCACGTTTCCTCTTGTGTTAGGAATGAAATGCCTTGTCTGCTTCAAAATATCTTGAATATTTACTAGCAAGCTCAAAGCCTTGACTCCACCATCTCTACAAAATGTGAGCTTCAAGGAATAAATCTAAAAGGTCCTTTTTCTTCTGTGCCTTCTATGCCTTCCCCAAGTAACAAGCTTGCAAACTACCTCTAGGGATACTGAGTACCTTTTAATTAGGCTTGCATCAATAGTTTTTTTAAAATTATGATAGATGTTATATCCCTCCTTCATGTTCAATTCTTTCATCATCTTGGTGAAGTTGACAAGAGAACCTAGATTGGGGCATCTAAAGCTAGTCTTATGATATCAAGATTGGAGGAATGCTGGATGGAACTGTCTCATGATTTCAAAATGGGAGGGGTTGGATGGTTAGTAGTGATCCCTTAGATGCCTTTGCCTTTGAGACTTACTTATACATAACTAAATCGATTATCATTGAGTAATTGTAAATTGCAGTGAGGCATTATTTGCCTACCCTACATGCATTGTGTTAAGATTATTGTAGCACTTGATTTCCCCAATGGGTGCATGCACCTCAATTACTATTTTGCACTCTTTAACTACTAGTGTAGCTTGGATTGCCTTAATGAAATCATCCTACTTCCCCAAAATACTGTGGTTGATGAATGGTATCAGGTCTCAGTAAAACACATTTGTAACTATGAGCTTGTTGAGTTTCTAGCCTCCTTGCTACTTGAGCATGCTGCTATGGTCTTTGATATCTAGCACTAGCAACATGTAATCTTTCAAAAGTTGATTAGGCACCTCGAATGATTCCTTTTTGGACATGTTCATTCCAATACCATTCTTTGTAATTTCAAATTTGCATGCCATAAACAAATTAGACATTGGGTAGCATGACTCCCACCAATAAATCTTCTTGGTACTACCCAAATTAAGGTGTTCCATCTCCCTAACCTATGTCATCTATACTAGAGGGTAGTTGAACTTCAAGAGCACATCAATCTTTGTCCCTTGTAAGATTCCATTGACTTCATCAGCTAATCTAGGAAAGCCTTGATTGGGATTCTTTGGAGAGCATGTCAATGTAAGATTCCATTGGCTTCATCTGCTAATCTAGGAAAACCTTGATAGGGAGTCTTTAGAGATGATTCATGCCATACTAATTGTTGGCTTGAAAGGAAGCTTGAGAGCATAGAAAGAATTGGTTGAAAGCTAAGGGGATTCTTTGGAGATGATTCATGCCATACTAATTGTTGGCTTAGAAGGAAGCTTGAGAGCATAGAAAGAACTAGTTGAGAGATAAGGGAATTGAAAAAAGATTTGGGTAGATTTTTGATACAATGTAAGATTGAAGTATCTAGCTCACTTTGGTTACTCTTCTTTATCCCACTCCAATTCACATCATTAATCTTCATGATTAGGGGCTAATATAGTGATCATTTTTTCATCCCACTGACCTCATAACTCACTCCTTAGTCTAAACAAGTATTACTTCTTCCCCATAATCTCTAAGCAATCAATGATAAACAAGCTTTTGACCAAGGAACCTTCATCAAAATTCCAAACTATATTGTCTTGATTCCCAAGACTACAAATTCAAACTCATGTTTTTAGAACATTACAAGATTATTTAGTGCCATTTTATTAGATTCCATGAATCTTTTGCTAATATGAAATTTGGTTTGAAAGATGCTTTCGAGCCATAAAAAGTTATACACCATAGGAATATGCAAAAAATACTAACCCTAACCCTAACCCTAAGGGGTCCATGTATATATTCTCACTTCCATGGAATACAACTTAGTGTAAAGTCAGTCAATCTTTTGTGCACTCCTCTCTCTCCCTCTCTCACTTCTGCTATCATGGTATCACTTGAGAGTATTTGGATCTCTTTCTTATGCTCATGTTTCCGATGCACTTAGGACTAATCTCGATGTTAAGTAAATTGAATGTGTTTTTCTTGGATATGCTGCAGAGTTAAAGGCATACAGACTCTATGATCCAGTCAACCGAAAGTTTATTATATAATGAGGCTTCACCATACTTTGATAGTACAACTACAATTTCTACTCTGGCTTCTAGCACTGCCAATGATACATCATATTTCTTTGCCTACAGAGTTAGATAGTATGCAGTCCACAGTGACCACTCAAAGTAAAGGCAAAGAGAAGGTCCTTGCCATAGAGGATACAACAACTACCACAATCATCACTGAGATCCCTGAGAGTTCTACTTCCCACCTCAAAAGATCTGCTCATTATGTCTAACCATGGTTACCTCTGATCATGGTTACCTCTAAATTAATAATAGTTGCCTTTGACCATGGCCAATCATCACTATCTACCACATTAGCTACCCACGTGGCATTGCCACATGACCACTACCATCTCACCTACTTGCCACATCATCTCCACATGCGGTAGTGCCATGTCATTTGTGCATGTGCCATGTGGCAGTGCCAACTCAGAGTGCCACCTCAACATCAGTGCTTCACAGGCACACTGTGCTTCACCATATGCACCCACTATCCACATCATCAATGCATCCACATTATCATTTTTGGGCCCTCTTGTGCTCAAAATTTTGCCATTCTTTGGGGAACCGTATCTTTTGATCCATGTGGAATTTGGAGGAGCTTTGAAAAGCAAAATTGTTTGCCATCTCATGCTCTATGTAGCTGCCACCTTAGATTTCACATTTGGGATTTTCACTTTGTAGTATTTGCTGAAACCTCTTCATTGAAACCCCTCTTGATCAACTCGCATCCTCTCTAAACCCAACACTTAAAATAAATGAAGATAAAATTTATTTTGTTGCTTTTCATCTCGATTGACATGTAGACTAGTTATAGGACTAGCTACCCTAGAGGAGGGAACTCCAAAACAAGCCAACTAAAGCCTTGCCCAAAAGTTCTCGATCAGTTCCCAACTGGTGTCTGTCCCTGCGGAACCTATTGTCAGTATTCATCTCACACATATCGATACCTATTCCATTCTTTGATAGAGAATAGATTCACTCTTGTTGAGTCACTTGGCAATTTGGGTTACTGATTTAGGACAGTTGCACATATTGCACTCACATGCCATCTCGTAAAGTCACTAGTTGACTATTTGGCATTGGTTCCTGCACTACTTCTTCAAGTCTTGTAAAGCCTTTGGCTATCACTTGCACTTGATTGCTATTTTTATACAGGATTTGATTCTCATGCACCATGGTGAAATGACATGATGATGCTATATTTATTGATTAGAGTAGTAAGCTCGATGATAACAATTATGGCAATGGAAGTTCAAAATGTTGAGCATTTTTCAGCTGAAGGGCTTGTGGGACATTGTCACAAAAGATGAAAAGAGACCCGAGCCTGCCTCGACAATTCCTCTTACCACAGATTAGCAACTAGAGCTCACAAAGCAACAAAAAGAGTGGGATACCAAGGCTCAGCTTGCCGTGAATATCATCAACTTCAATGTGAAGGATATGATGATCCCTCTTCTTCGTGGGTAGACCTCAGCTGTACTTGCTTGGAAGAATTTGGAAAGAAGGTACAATGCCAACAACATTTCACATATTCTCTTATTGAAGAATTAGCTGAATAACAACCCAATGCTTCCAAATGAATCAGGTCCTAATTTCTTACTCAGATTAAAGGACCTTAGGGATCAGCTCACATCACTTAGACAAGAGGTCAAAGAAGAGAGACTAGTCCAGCTTGCCATCAATGGACTTGGACCAGATTATGGGTAGTTTGTGATTGCATTAGTCACTTGAGATGCAACTCCATCATTTCAACTCATGTCAGACATGCTCATGGAGGAGCAATTGAGATGCGGTCTCAAAACAAATTCAAAGAATCATGACACTACTTTCATAGTAAGAGGAGGCAAAGGAGGGTCGTATAGAGGATGAGGCAAGAATTTTGGATGCCATAGAAATCAATGCAAAGGTCACCTATACCATGGTAGATAGTCTCCATCTTCATCAACTCAAAGTCATGGTCCTCTTGCCTAGAGGGGGACATGGAATCCTGGAGGTAGAGGTAATTCTGGAAGAGGAGGAAATTAGGGAAGTATTCCTAGATGATAGGGAAACTGCAGCTAGTGTGGCAAACTAGGCCATTAGGAACTAGATTGCAAAAAGAAAGAAAGGGATTTAGCCAATGGAGGCTAGGCAAATAGGTCTCACCACTCTCATTGAGGCAACCATCATCAACAGCAATCTACCCACTATGCCTATGAAGACAACTCTCACGACTATCGACACAGTTTTCATATCACAGTATGCTCAATCTGAGAAGTCAATAACTCAGACACAGAAGGATGAGGACACATGGTGGTTTGACTCTAGTGCGAGCAACCACATGACACTTGAGAAATAATTGTTCTTCGATCTCTGTCCCAATAGGAACCCAAGAGAGATTATCATAATAGGGGATGACACACCCCTCAAAATTGAAGGGATGGGTAACATAACCTTGCATAGTAATGCAGGCACTGCAGAGACTATTACAATTGCATTCTATGTCCCCACAATGGCATAGAACCTTCTCTCTATTGGACAAATGATTGAGAGTGATATGGAAGTCATCTTCAACAAGTATGGATGCACCATGAGAGAGCTCAAGAGCCCCAGATCCATCATTTCTCAAGGTGTCAAGATTGGAAGAATGTTCAAGCTTTCTTTTGCCATTCCAATCCAGAGAGCTCTAGTAACTCATCATCAGAATCAGGATGCCTATTTGAGTACATTGTGGCACAAGAGGTCCGGGCACCTCAACTTCAAAAGACTTGTATTCCTCAAAAAGACAAACATGGTACAAGGGCTTCCACAGTTGTACTTTCAAAATGATGTTTGTGAGGATTGTTGCATGGGTAAGCAACACACACAATGCTTTCCAACATCTTTGACTCAAAGTACCAACATCCTTCAGATCATGCATTCAGATCTATGGGATTCAAAATCTATACCGTCTCTTGGCAAGGCTTTGTACTTTATCAGCTTCATAGATGATTATTGAAGAAGACTTGGATCTACTTCTTGAAACAAAAGTCTGATGCATTTAACACTTCTAAAGACTTCAAAGCCTTGGTAGAAAAGCAGATTAGCAAGTTCCTAAAGGTCCTCCATTGTGATAATAGAAGTGAATATAAGTCCATAGAGTTCAATTCCTTTTAAGACATCATGGTATCACACGTCACTTCACATGTAGATATACCCCTCAACAAAATGGGGTTGTTGAACAAAAGAAAAGGGTGATTGTAGAGTCATCTAGATGCATGTTTGATGAGATGAATGTTCCGAGTATTGGGCCGAAGCATGTGACACAGATGCATACTTGATGAATAGGAGCCCCACTGCTTCACTACAAAACATGACACCAAAAGAGGCATTCATAGAAACAAAGCCCTCTATTGGTCACTTGGGAGTATTTGGCTCTCTTTCTTATGCTCATCTTTCTAATGCACTTAGGAGTAAACTTGATGTTAAGTCAATAAAGTGTGTTTTTCTTAGATATGCTACATAGTCGAAGGCATACCGACTCTATGATCCAATCAAGCAGTTGATTATATCTAGGGATGTTATCATTGACGAGGCTTCACCATACTTTGACAGTCCAACTACAGTTTCTATTATTCCTTTGCCAACAGTAGTGCCAATGATACATTAGATTTCTTTGCCTGCAAAGTTAGATAGTATGCAGTCCACAGTGACCACTCACAGTAAAGGCAAAGACAAGGTCCTTGACATAGTGGATACAACAACTACCACAATCATCAGTGAGATCTTGAGAGTTCCACTTCCCATCTCAGAAGATTTGCTCATGATTGAAAGGCACTTCAGAGGTGGACCTACAAGAGCAATTATGCATTGATGACTAAAGTGATGAAATTTGATGAGCCGACCTCCTTCAAACATGCAGTGCAACATGTAATGGATGAAGAGTACAATGCTCTTCTCAAGAACCAGACTTGGACCTTGACAAAACTTTCTACATAGAAGAAGCCCAAAGGATGAAAATGGGTCTACAAAGTCAAATTCAACTTAGATGGAGAGGTTGATAGATACAAGTCTAGGTTGGTAGCCAAAGGATATGCCCAAAAGTATGGTACAAATTATGAGGAGACCTTTTCACTAGTTGCAAAGATAACTACCATCAGGACATCCATAGCTCTTGCAGCTCACTTTGATTGGCCCATCCACCAAATGGATGTGAAGAATGCCTTCCTCAATGGTTTTCTAGATGAGGAAATCTACATGATACAACCTCTAGGATATGCTATTAGTGGGATGGAACACAAGGTCTACAAGCTGTAGAAATTACTTTATGGTCTGAAAAAGGCTACTCGTGCATGGAATGCAAGGATTCATCATCACTTTTTGATGTCTAGTTTTCAACCATCAAATTTGGATCCATCTCAAAGATGGAGAACTTAATTTTACAATGACAATGATATTAGGCATGTTGGATACTGGGATGGAAAGGATTTTGAAAAAACCCATGTGTAGTGTGGATTTCTCATAGCAAATACCCTCATAACTCCTATGTGATAGGGGAGTATGCTTGAAGGAAACGCCCCATAACCCCTCTTCATTGGGGGTTTCTCTAAGGAAATTCATTTGAAGGAAGCAGTTTCATCATGAAAGTACCTTGGACTTTGAAGAAACGCTTTCATCACCCCTCTTCATGGGGGGTTTCTCCAATTAAAGCCATTTGTAGGAAGCCTTCCAAGGTAGTTTTGCTACTGAAACTATCTTGGACAACATTTTTTAAAATGTCATAGTGAAACCAAAAGGTAATTATCTTCAACACAAATTCACCACTTAATCAATTGGAGAAGGAGAGCACAATGACACCATGAAAACGATAGCAGAATGGGTACAATCTCCCCCCTAGATGAGTGGCTCACACTTCCTCATCTAGAGTATTTATGATATTTCATAAAAGCACCAAGGAGCCAAAATTATCCCTCTCATCCAAAAATGAGGGATTTGCTTTACATAGCCATCTTAGGGCCCAAAAATGAATGATGTCCACTAAAATATATTGATCAAACTTGCAATAATAAAACAAATACAAAATTGGCCCATGGCCATATATAATGCGCTGTGCGACACCTCGATCGGTACCCTCGCACTAACTCCAATCCTCGCTATGAGTTCCATCACCTGTACTTAAGTCGCCAATTACATTAGTTATTAACAATCGATTGAACAAATCACTGAATCAACTGATCCCAACATAACCGCGCTCAAAGCACAATAATCAAGCACAACACCAATAACACTAGTGACATCAGTATTAACATGGAATCACCCACAATACCGACCATCTAGCATGGCAAAACACAAGCTAGTCAGGCATCCCCAACTAACCACACAAAGTATCCACTAGGACCCCCACCGCGTCTGGTGCGCTCTTATGGAGTACTTTGCCATAGTCACACTCAACTAAAAATAATAATATCCAAAGCAAGATATATCAGAAATATAATTTCCCTAACATCCCTCTTGCTTGGATTGCAACTGACCTCAGTTACGTGTTTGATTATAGGAACTAAGGAGGTCTGGAAAAGTTCGAAAGAACCGCTCAGGCATCCATTGAGCATCGTCTCTTGGATGGTTCTTAAATTTGAGCAAGTATTTAGTATAGACATTTCCTTTTCGGGTTGAGGTCTGTTGATGATCAACAATGCATTCGAGTTCTAGAATTTCTTCTTCATCAACAATCAATGGGGCCTCTTCATAGATAGGATGAATAGGTAAAGGTCCTTTGAAGGGCTTTAAAAGGATGATATGGAAAGCATTATGTATTTTCCAATTATCATGTAATTCAAGCCTATAAGCTAGATCATTGATTTTCTGAATCACCTTGAATGGTCCATAAAAACGTGGCGACATTTTGATTACTGGCCATTTCTCAACACTTTTCAATTTCTTTTCTCAATCCGAAGAAGTACATAATCGCCTTCTTTAAAAAACATGTTTTTTCATTTCTGATTAGCTTGTTTTGTGTACTTCTCTTGATCTCTTGCTATCACTTGTAAAGTGGCAGTCACTCCCCTATGTCCCATATATGGTGGTTGGTGCATTTCCTCCATTACAATTTGTCTAAAGGGTCAAGTGATGCATAATTTCTTTTGATAAAAGAGGTATCCATCAGTGCATGAATAGTCCAACATAGGATTCCAATTGTTATTTTCTAATTTTTTCCATATATCGGAGAAGTCTGGATCCCCTTGATAAGAATTCTTCATACCTTCAAAAGGCTGGGTCTCTATAGCAGTGATGTGATTAATACTTGGCTTTCTGCTAAGAGCATCAGCAACTATATTCTCCTTTCTAGGTTGATACCGAATCATGGGCTGAAAACTCTGTATAAATGATGCCCACTTGATATGCCTATCGGATATAAGTGGCTGAGTCAACAAATGCTTGATACTTTGCTGATCGATTTTGATAAGAAACTCAGATCCCATCAAATAATGTTTCCACATTCGTAAAGCATGCACAACAATGGTTAATTCTTTATCATATGTACTGTAATTGCATTTTGCTGGTTTTAATTTTTGGCTCTCATATGCTATTGGATGTCCATCTTGCATAAGTACGGCTCCAATTCCATATCCATTAGCATCGGTTACAACTACAAAGAATGGTCTAAGAAATCGGTCAGTTGCAACACAGAAGCTTGTGTGAGAGCTTCTTTCAAAACTGTAAAAGATTTATCTTGACGCTCAGTCCATAAGAAATGCTTAGCTTTTCTAAGAAGGTCCGTCAATGGATGTGCAATGTATGCGAAATTCTTAACAAACTTTCTGTAAAAGCTACAGAATCCCAAGAATGATCTTAATTCATGTATATCTCGGGGTTTAGGCCGTGTGACTATGCACTCAATCTTCTTTGGATCTACTCGAATCCCATCGACGGATACAATGTGACCCAAATACTCTATCTGATCTTGAAAGAAACTGCTCTTTTCAGGATTTATGTATAATTGATTTTCTTTCAAGAGTGAAAAGACTAGCTTCAGATGTTCCTTATGCTCCTCAACATCTTTGCTAAACACCAGAATATCATCGAAAAATACTACCACACAATCTTGGTGTTTAAGAAAGATTCCGTTCATCATTCTACTAAAAGTAGCTAGAGCATTAGTTAGCCTAAAAGGCATAACTAAGAACTCATAATGTCCCGTTTGAGTTCTAAAAGCAGTCTTGTATATATCCTCTTCTACCATACAAACTTGATGATAGCCGGATTTGAGATCTATCTTACTAAAAACCTTGGCCCCTTTCAATTTGTCCAAAAGATCATCAATCCTAGGGATTGGATATTTGTTCTTCACTGTGATTTTGTTTAGTGCACGATAGTCTATGCACATTCGGTAGGTTCCATTTTTCTTTTTGACTAATAAGACTTATCAATCCTCTCTCTATCAGTTCCTCCACTTGCTTTTGTATTTCCTTTTGCTCTAGCTGGTTGACTCTATAAGGAGCTTTGCAAGGTGGAGTGTTGCCCGGTAAGATTTCTATCCTATGATCTTCAGGTCGAGAACATGGTAGTCCAGGCAGTAAATCCTCTAAGAAACAATCAAAAATTTGAGAAAGAAATTTTTGGTGTGTAGGCTTAGTGTTTGGCTGAGTAGCCATAACTGTATTCACCAAAATAAGATGTCTTCTTACATTTTCTAATTGCTCTTTTGGCGGTGTGTGGTTGAGTAAAGGACTGACCTCAGATTTCATTAAGCTTTTCAGACATAGTTCTTGTCTATCCTTCTCAATCCACGTCTGATGTGAATCGTAATCTATCTTAGGATTGTATTGATGCCTCCATGGCATTCCTAAGATGATGTCCGATCCCTGTAGGGGTGCCACTAGAAAGTCTCATGTATCCTTGTAGGGTTTGATTGAGATTTTAAGATTCTTGACTTCTCTAGTGCAATTGTATTTTGTTTTGGTAAAAGCAGGTTTGACCTTATAGTTAGATGGGAAAGACTCTAGGTTCTTTCCGAAATGAAATCATGTATACTGCCATCGTCATGCAAAATAACAACCTCTTTGCCATTAATGAGACCTTTCATCTTTAGAAGAGCATGACAATTATACTTACCTCCCTCTTGCTTGGCTGTTTCATCATCAATCATGTGCACTTTCGCTGTCGAAGTCTTCTTTCTTTCAGGACACTTAGTGGCTATGTGTCCCAGCTTGTTGCATTTGAAACACCTTATTTCTTTCTTTGGAAGAGTCCCACTGTTCGGCTTCAAAGAAGAATCTGTCTTCTGTGGTACAAAACCATTTTTAGATTTAAAGAAGGGCTTTTTATCAAATCTCTTTTTCTTATGAAAGGGTACATGCTGTTCTTGATCTTTTCCTTCTTTTGGGATCCCATTCTTCCTTTCACAATTCATTGCAAGAGAAATTGCTAAGCTCAGTGAGCGAGGATGAAACATGTTAATCTCAGCTCTCAACTTAGACTTTAGACCTGCCACATACTTTCTGCATTGATCGCGCTCATTTACTTTCTCTAAGGATTGTAATTGGATCAACGTTTGCCAAAATCTATCTGTATATGTGGAGATCATATCCTTATCGAAGTGCCTAAAAGTATCCCATTGTTGTCTAGCTTTTGCTTTGAAATGTGAGGGAAGGAAATCTCTCTTGATGAGCTTTTGGAAAGACTTCCAAGATTTTGGTCGCCTTTTAGTGTGCTTAGTGATGTTCCACCAAAGTGCAGCACTCTCTACTAAATGATTTGCAGCACATTTAATCTTATCTTTTTCAGAGAATTTCTCCCCCGAAAAATAATCATCTAGCTGACTGATCTAAGACAAGACAGTGCGTGCTTCTTTCTTTCCATCGAAATTTTGAAATGAGAAAGCTTTTCTACTTATCTTACTCTTCTTCCTTGAATTTTGTGCTCTCAATGTGGCTTTGCCTGTCCTGATAATAGTATCATCGTTCGAATCATCGTCAGATGAATGTCTCTTCCTTTTCTTACCATTGATTTTCTTTTCCAATCTCTCCCTATGCTCATGCTCATCGGCCAATTGTGCCTGAAGTGCGTCTAACTGCTCTTGGAGCATGGGTGGTTGTGGCTGATGTGCCATGATAATGCGATAAATACAAATAAAGCGGAGCAAAGAATAAAGATACTAAGTGTATGAGAATTAAATGGATGAAAAAGTGCGATTCGAGTATATGGTAAGAAATGGATGGCAGAAGATACTAAGTGTATGAAATATAAAAAGAAATCACTTATCTCGCTCTCTGATCAGACGTAGAAAAGACTAGAGTGGGAGATATGTGACCGATGATGTCCCTCGTAGTCGTCTTTACACTCGACCACTCTCCAATTAATTGCACGATTTTTTCGTGGTTCCAATCGCCTTCTTAATTCGAGCTTCTTCAGATTTTGCTTTGCTTTTTTTTTTTTTAAACGCCTTTGCTAGTCGGTGGAGTGGCCTCGCACTTTGTGTCGGCTTCTTTTTCTGAATTGTAGATCTCTTTTTTTTTCTTTTTTTCTTTTTAAAAAACTAAAATATGGACCTTAGTGTCTTTAACCTTGTATATAGTCAAAGCAACCTTTGACTTGTTGGCAGCAGTCAATAGACACAAGCTCACATAACGTGGGCGCACAGAGGTTTAAAGAATGCAGATTCGTCGACGGCTACTTTGAGGTGTTGCTTGAATGACACTGGCACTGTGCACTCAGTCAAAGGGCCAGAGTGGTAGGCCATAGTTTTGCAGAGAGAGGCTCCAAGAGAGTCTGCAGTAGCTATTTAAACTTTAATGCTCCCTTGTTCACTTGATGAAGGACCATTAGCGCTTGTGAGGTTGCGACTGGCAGCTCTGAATCTATTCTTCAATGCTATAGACTATTTTTGCAAACTGTCACGGCATGCGGAGTCTAAGAGTGCACGCGAGTCAAAAAATCTATAGGCAGCTGTAGATCCGCAGACGAGCACACATAGTGGGCCCACAATACTGACCATCTAGCATGGCAAAACACAAGCTAGTCAAGCGTCCCCAACTAACCACACAAAGTATCCACTAGGACCCCCGTCGCGTCCGGTGCGCTCCTATGGAGTACTTTGCCATAGTCACATTCGACTAAAAATAATAATGTCCAAAGCAAGATATATTAGAAATATAATTTCCGTAACACATAGCTTTCACATCCAATATCCAAATATAGTCATTTCGCCACTCAAAATGAAAAAGGCTATTTGAGCACATCTACAGGGTTATAAGTTATAAATTATATTATTTAGAGTCTTAAATTCTAAATTTAATTTTTAAGAGTATAAAATAGTCATAATATATACTTAGTCTTAGTAGATTTTTCACTTTTTATATAATTAATTCTCATTGATGAAGCCTCTGATGAGAGCCACAAAAAGTGATAAGAAAAATCTATGGAGAGGAGATATAATAAGCTATGGTTTGATGGAAGTGTGGTATTTAATTATTGGGTCATTGTTTTTTCCTTAGTTTTCCATGCTTTTTAACTGTGCTTACTAATAGAATAGACAATATATAAAATTCATTCTACTAAACACCCTAGGAATGGTCGACAAATTACATTCTACTAAACACTCCAGAATGAAAATGAAGAGATAGAATGAATTTCCTAGGTAGTTTCTCTACTAAAAATCCGTTGAGTGTATTGCTAATCTTGAATCGCTCATAAAAGCTCGCTCATACAATTTTGCTTAGAGGAAGTATTGTCTAGGCTAAGACGTTCTTTCCAATATCAACCATTTGAGAATTGGCTATTTAATATGCCACTTATATAGGTCCTCTTTTCTAGAAAGTAATACTACAATTCATATTTTGTCATCATACATTCCATTTAGCTTATTACTTATTGATGTCAATCATGTTTGTAAAAACATCAAAAAATCTAGCTAAATTTTTAGTAAATGTCACCAATATTAAATGACAAAATTTTTACATGTAGTGCAATTGTTTGAAATTATGCAATAGCTAACACAATCATCTATAGATAAAATGATAATAAAATAAACAATGACATTCTATTAATTTTGAAAGAAAATTTGACACTTAATCATCAATAAAGAGTCCAACTTTGTTTAAATGTTACTACATTTCACCAATATTACAACTTAGAAAAAACTTCCTCATCTGGAACAATTGTTTAGTAGGTAGGTAATAAAATTTACAACAACACAGTTCTCTATATATATAGAAGGACCATAATGAATTAAGCAATGCATTCTATAATCTTTGCAGCAAATCAAAGCATGTAACCATTAATAAAGTCTCTTTTGACCACTTAGATGATAATAACATCTAAAAATATCCTACTTTTCAAAATGTTATTACAAATGTGGTGTTCTCCACAATGGCTTACTTCACATGTGGTGTTTTTCACAACAGCTTACTTTTCAAAATGTTATTACAAATGTGGTGTTCTCCACAACGGCGTACTTCACATGCCCTTCCTCATAGAGAGCCTCATCTAAAGATTAATCACAAAATTGAAGGAAATAGGAGTTTGAATGAGTTCTATGCTTGAATAGAAAGCAAAGTCATTTAGTTTGGAGGAAAGGGAAACACTCGGTAAGCTAGGTAATTTTGGAGGAGAAGTCAAACAAAAATAGCAAACAAGTTAAATAAGCAAAGACAGCTCATTGCATTAGGGAAATATAAACTCATGATTAGAGCCTTAGCCTAAGATGAAAATCCTTGGCCTATTCATCTCTTGAATCTTCCTTTTAGTGTCCTCAAAACTCATCCAATAGACTCAGTGCTCCTTCATAGCAAGGATCGATAAATAGACCATTGAATCTCATCATCTTAAAGATAGCTTGGTATTCATCTTCTAACATTATTTTAAGGCAGAAAAAACATCACAAACTGCAAGATAGGTGAGCATGATTTATTCCAACCTCACATTTAAAGTCCATCTCACTAGCACCAGTCCTTCTCTTCCTACGTGCACATTGGCCATGCACTTTTACAATAAATTTCAACCAACTTATATCTTTAGATGCAAGCATCACCCAAAAAATTGGAGTGAGTTCAAGACCCCATTTTACTGAAAAGCATCAAGCAAGTTTCTTATGTGTTCCATCTACCTGATTGCAAACCATTAGTGTGATAATTTCAAAAGAAATAATTTATAGGTAGGACGTATATCTTGCTGAAATACGAGGTTCATCCCCTTAGACATGAAGAGACACCTAAAAAAAGATGGGTTTAAGATGATTAACTGCATGGTAGTACATAAAGCTACCTTGTGGCTTGTAAATGGTGGATGCTAAGTTCACAATAAACAAATTTCCATGCAAGTGGCACTATTAGTTATATGTGGGAATTGGATTTGCCATAGATCTAGCTACCACTATGGGCAACATGTAGTCCGATTGATAGTGATTCTCTAGAGGATAGGGACACTTCCAACTATGATCAACTTGGACACTTTGTACATAACTGTAAGAAGGAGAAGGTAGATTAGAAGAAAAAGTAATACCAGGCTTAGAAGGAAGAGTCAAGCAAACACGTGGTTCATATGACTTTTTCTTAGTGGAAGTACCCAACGACCTTGAGATAAAGTATGCAAACTAGGGTGTGACTGTGATGGTAGTACTAGCCTTAGAACGAAGATTCAATCAAGACACATATCCCAACAACCTTGAGGTAAAGTATGTAAACTAGGGCATTAGTGTCTTCACGTAAAGATAGAGGAGTGGTCCATGGATCTAGATTCTCTTGTCAAGGTGAAGGAAAACAAGGGTCAAACCATCATCATCAAAAAGATGAAGATGACACTTAATGGCTGAGCCTAATGAGCTTGATATCAATGCTGAGAGCATGATGTTAGAGTAAGTGTATGGATTTTGAGGGTACTTTGAGAGGTGCTTGGTTATTCTATAATGGAAACCAATGTTGAGACAATGAACTAGGTTGTGTATTCTCTCTATGCTTTAGTCGAGATTTTGTTAGATTGCTATGGGAATGCTGTTTGTCCATATGTTCTCATATGGTTGGAGAATGGAGAGTGCATAACTTTTGAACAAATAGAGGGGGAGTTCTCATTGCAATGGCATTAGGAAAAATAGCTAACTTGGATGACTTTCCATGATAGTCTAGTCCACGTATAGTCCCGTGAGATGTGTAGTAGACATAGTCAAAGACTCTATGTTGGAGACTAGGGAGATACATGGTAATCACATAGTTTACAAGCAACCTTAGTGGACTTAGGATTAAGATTTGAGTGGAGCTTGTTGAGAGATCTGTCCCAAATATAGATGGTCAATGATCTAGGGATTTTAATGTCACTTCGTGATGGGGATCTATGTGGAACAGCCGCCACTGAGATCTCATTACTACCGCAAGTGCATTGGACAGAGTGCACGGATGGTATAAAGTGTATGGCTTGAACAAATCCTTGATGCTTAGCAAGATGTTCCTAAACTAGGAGGGGAATAGTTGTATGGTTATATATGAGTTTATGATGGCCTACTATTATTGGTTTTCATGAGTTGATGACCCAATGGAGACACGTTAATGGTACCTCAACATCTTGAAGATTCTAACCAGTTCGTGACATTATTGGAAGTGCCACATGTGATTGGTTTTGCAATTATGGTGCTTGTGATTCAAGATGGCTTGGATGGTTCATCCTTTAAACTGGGTGGGTGTAGGTCCATAGAAGGTTGATGATAGTGGGTTTATAATACAAAGGTCATCTCCCTACTTAGGAGCCTGCAAATGAGGAGTACATGGGGGATAGGTGCAAAACAGATGTATCAAAGATGATTGCCACATGGCAGTAGACACAGCTACCATGGGGCAATGGATGCAATTGCCATGTAGACAAATCTACAAAAATAGTAAATGGTGAGATACCAAATCAACACTAAATAGGCTGTTCATGCAATCAACATTGTGGGCTATATTGAAGTGGTAGATTGACCAAAAATTTGACTCTCACATGGGTAGCATGTAGTGGCTCAGATTTGGGCAAGCATATGGGGCTTTATAGGCCCACAGAAGAGCTTCCGTCAACTAGAAGCTAGGCAAATTCAACTAGAGATACATTGAGCGGGAGGCTAGAGGTAGGAGTTAGCCTTGATTAACCCCAAGGTTGAGTAGTCAGTTTATTGACTAGGTGACCTAGGAGGGGTTGGTTTTGCAAACCAAGTCTTCATACAAGCAATAAGGGGTGGCGGGGGAGCAAACCACCCCTATATAAAGCCTCTTTTGGATCATTCTTTATCCAATTGTTCAAGCAACAATGTTTGTCTTTGACTTGTTCTTGGGAATCAGTTTACAAAGACTACCAGCATTTGGCCTTAATTCCTTTGGGAAAAAAATACTACCCCTAATACTTCCAAGGGGAATTGGGTCCTGAGGAGCCCATGTAGTGCCTTGGAGCCCATGTAGCCTCCTTGTCCTTCGTCTTTCTTTCTTGTTACAATGGCATCTACATTAAGTTCACGAATGAGTAGAAGCAAAAACAATAACTTTGATGTTTACAGCGGTGGTTTTTCTCCTTGCATGGTTCCCTTCAGTGGTGGCTTTTCTTCTTGCATGGTTTCGATGAACGTGCTTGTTCGGCGCTCTTTGTTCTCCTTCCACCATCTCTGGCACTTTTCTTACTCTGTGTGGACTCTTGCTCGGGTTGTGGTTGATGGATGGCGGCTTATATGTTCGATTGGAGATTCGGCACGTTCGGACTTCAGTGGTGGCTTCTCTTCTTGCATGGTTCCCTTCCTAGGTGTTGATGTTGTTTATGGAGTTTCGATGAATTTGTTTGTTCGGCGCTCTCTGCTCTCCTTCCACCATCTGCGATGCTCTTCTTACTCTCTGTGGAGTATCGATCCTTCCTTTTGGCTATATAAACAGGGCCCTTATTGGACTCCAATGCAGGGGTGCATTGCATCCCTTCTGTTTATCTTGAATCTCATTGCTCTTTATCGCCCTCTCTTCGCCACACAAGCAAACATGAAGATCGACACCATTGTGGAGTTGATGGACACTGAGAGCACGATCTTTGGCAAAGGTGTTGTTCGGTTTTCGTTTTGATAACTTCTACTTCACTTCGTATTCATACTTCTTTTTTGGCTTTTCTTGTTGTCCTTCTTTCAGCTTTAGAGAATAAATTTGGCAGCTTCATGGAGGAGAATGGTTACGATGCGAACTCAGAGTCGGACATGTATTCGGGCTTGGTTTTGTGAAAACATTTCTCTTTCGTTCCCCTCTTGTTATTAGTGATTCTATTGCAATTCTGTTCTAGTGCAGGCTATAGTCCATTGTCGCTTTCCGAAGAGACAGGGGGCAGGATTCAGACAAAAGTTGTGTGCTGCGAGAAATCTATAGCGGAACAACCGTTGAAATCAAAATCCGCTGAGGAGGACGTAGACCTGTACTGTGATGGGGGTAGCAACGTCTTCAAAGGTAAGTTCCGTGAATTAGCTTTGGGTCGACTTGTTGCATTAGTGTGTTCTTTGTCCATAGCCCGTTTTAATTTCTGTTTAACTGGATTGTGGTGTTCAGGGTTGTCCCCTCTTGCTACTCCGATAGAAGTAGGGGAGTGTTCAAAGTTTGCTTCCAAGCTTGAGTTTAGAGTAATTTGTAAGCGAATGTTGATTGTCGTTGCAGGATTCTTTTACTCCAACCCTAGGCTCAATTCATACTATTGCAAGTATAGTGGTTGTTCTGATCATTCAATGGTAGATAGTGTGAAGAGGAGATGTTTGCGCTAATGTGTAGAGACATGAGCAAATGATTCTATTTTTTAGTTTCAGCGGTGTAGCATAGAATTTTTAGTACTAAAGAATGTATGAACTTCAGTTGCAATCTCATGGAAGCGACTAGATGTTGTTACAAATGCTATGGTTAATGAGATTGTGTTTGTTTTTTGTACTCTTTTTAAATTGTTGCTCCAAAATTGAATACTATTGAGAAATTTCCAAGTGCTCATTCCTAGCATTAGACTTCAGCATCACTCTACCAATTTTGTGTTCCAGCAAAGATTCTTGAGTTACAAATTGTCTATAATTGATCTTTATGTAGGATGCCCTTTAATTTTTACAATGGTTCTTACAATGCACGGTCACTTTTTGCAATATTCCACACTTTTTTAAAATGTATTTAAGTCCATGTGGTTCACCATAGAAATGCCGAGTCATCAAGTATATCGCCACACACTTACAACTTATGAATGAGGTATAGATTCATTAGGCAGTGTTCCCACTGTGCACCTAGTATTGATCGATATGCACTTGCATCGAGTAAGAACTCAAGAAAGAAGATTTGTTCTCCTAAAGCTAGTAAGTCAAGCGGATCTATAACCAAATATATAAGCGAGCCTCCTTTGCTAGCACTTATGCTCCCTCATGAGCATTGGTCTCGCTAATAGTGCCTCCTTTGTCCAAGGAGGCAACTCACTCCCTGTACTACGGCGGATAGCTGGCGTGTTTGATTTCATCCGCTTCTGTTTTGCATTTGAGAGGAAGTTGCTCGTGAAGTATGGGACATACAAGGCGAGGGATGTATCCTACCCCACGTGCTTGAGAGCTGATTTCACTGATGATCATAACTGTGACACCATCACTTTGGTTGTGCCACATGCGTATGTGCACGAGTATAGGGATGCCCTTGCCATCAACGAATTCTATCAAATTGAGGGTACAACAATACTAAAAAAAGCTACCAAAGACGGAGGCATATCGAGCTTCTCGCTCCATGTTGATACCACTATGAACCTTATGGAGGTGGAACCCTTTGAAGGCAACATCACCATCCTCCTTGAGTTCGATATTGCATGCTATTTCCCATGGGCATCAGCTTCTAAAGAGGCGATGCAATTACAGAATCAACAAGAGAAAGTGCACGTAAGAGGAAGAGACAAGTAATAGTCCAGAAGAGGACTTCTACTCATTCAAGTAGGAGGGAGTGTCATGACAAGAGAAATGATTATTTGGTATATTAATAGTCATTAAAACCTCGTTAGAGAGCTTCATGACAATGTCTTCCCTGGTAATTAGTAGGAGGCATACCTATGAAGAGGAGGAAGAAGAGAAGGAGCATACCTAAAGCAAGGGCTTAAGCTCAATAAAGGAGTAGATGGAGCACCATGCGCTCTGGTACCATGTTGGAGTAGATGGATGGAGAGAGAGAGAGAGAGAGAGAGAGAGAGAGAGAGAGAGAGAGAGTCCACAAGATGACTAGTTGTACATTATAGATATTAGAAAGAAATCGAGAATATAAACATATTCATAGCTTAGGGTTAGAGTTAGTGTTTGTTCCATGAACCCAATACCTTGGGTTCAATTTACACCATGGTCAACACTTAAAGTTCATCAAGGAGTGTTAAAGTCGGTTAAAATTGGTCCCAAGTGGTACAACAATTATTACTTTGTTCTATTAAAAACATTTGCCAACTTGGATTACTAGAATCCATGTTTAGAACTAAGCACTCCAAAGGGAAGGAATAAATTTAGATAAATCATTTTTGGGAGAAATAACACAAGAGCTGAAGAAGAATCATCACCCTCCATGCTCTTCTTCTTGCCTATCTTTTATCCATGTGTCTTGAACTTTACATGGTAACAATACTAAAATCCATGCTAAAGAGCCGTAAAAAAGCTCAATCATAGTGCCAAAATGGTTTGAAATGATGCTAAATAATGCTTCACTCCATATTAATTAACTTCACCATTTATCCAATTGATAATGACCACCTTGGACCAAAGGTTGAACTTGAATGCATGCTTTCGAATGTTGCAGAATTCTTTGACCCCAACGGACCTGAATAAAAAGTGGGGGCTAAGAAGAGGACAGGCCCAGTGGGCTAAAAGGATGAAAACCATTTGGAAGAGTTGTGTAGTAGGCAAAGCTAGATTTTTGTTATGGAAGGTAGCACATCAATGGCTACCGGTTCGAGGTAAGCTATCTAAACATCTCCTTGTCTCTCCGGTCAATCCTTTGTGTAACAAAGCTCTAGAATTCGTGAGCCATTTGATGTGGCACTGCCCTATTGCACAAGAAGTGTGGTTTAAAGTAGAAAGGGCCATCCGTGAAGTTGGACTCATGGCCAAATTTTATCTTGGTGCTAACTAGAGGATGGTGCTCTTGGGAGAGGACTCCTGACTACCATCGACTCTGGCTGTGTGTTGGTTGTATGTCTGTACAACAATTCCCTTGGTGGTTTGGGAGTTACAGAATAGCCTGGTATTCAAACATAAAAATGAGGGTGATGGTAAGGTGACAGTGATGGTGATGCCGTAGGCTAAGGGGCTCCTCAATAGAAACCTTCTTCTGATTGGTGTGCATATTAAACTGTGATATCTCTTGCTGCTTGCAGTGAAGGCAGAGGGCGTGTGGCCCATTTTGTCTACCAATTTTTGTACTTGGTCTTTTTAGGGCCTGAGCAGCCCCTTCATATATTCGGCAATTTTTTTCTTTTTTTATTAAAAAAAGGAGTAAATACAATTCCACATGGTATAAATTCAAGGATGGTGATGATTTTGAATATTCATGATATGAGATATTTGTGATGTGTTTTGACCCCCCTTGACAATAACCACATTCTTATCCTAAAAGCTAGCATCAAAGGTCAAATATATTCAACATTTCTTCAGGGATAAGTTGAATGAATTATGGTGTTTCTGATGATAATTTCATGATCCATAAATGGTCATACCCTCTTATACCTCGGTCAAATATGGTAGAATCAAAAGGTCAAATATATTCAACATTTCTTAAGGGATAAGTTGAATTAATTATGGTGTTTCTCATGAAATTATCCATGATAATTTCATGGATCCATACATGGTTGTACCCTCTTATACCTTGAAGGTTAAATAACATCAAATATGGTAGGAAAGGCTCACATGCTATGAACTTTGATTGCATAGAAAAAGTAACCTAGGATGAAAAAAAATCCCAATTTTGACCTTTATCATTATTCTAGCATTATTATATTTCTAACCATGTCGCATGACATGAAGAAGACTTAAATCTGTTGGATCTAGCCTATCCATTTTATTGAACTTTATACATTTTGATGCCTTTGCAGAAGCTAACAACTTGGAGCTATTTGAAATCATATGGTTGCATACAGGATCATGCTTTGAATCATGTTTCATTGATCCTCCTGACTAACCTATTTGTTGTAATATTACATCGAATTGCCTTGGCAATGCACGTTTATGCTTAGCACACATGTGTACAATCTACCACTCAATACACATGTTTATGCCTAGCACATGTGTACAATCTACCACTCAAGCAAACTGAGACAAGCCAAATTTGGTCATAGTTTTAATCTCATTACATGTTTTCTTCTTCCCACAATAGCCTCCAATGGTTGACTATCATGAACTCAATTAATTGGGCTCAATTAGGTCTTTAAGACATTATCTTGAGAATACAAACAAATGAGAAACTTGGAAAAATAATATAAATGGCAATCAAGAATCCATGGATGAAGGATCAGTGCCATTAGTATGGCCTTTGAGAATTATTTAGTAATTACAAATTTTAAGAAAATCTAGCTTTTACATCTAAGGCATATATTTGTGATGTGTTTGGCCCAAGATAATTTGTTATTTCTCACATGCTTTAACTTCACCTTTATAAATTAAAACTTCACCTTGTAGGTCTTGTCAAGGGCTATTAATAAAGGCATCACATGGAAGTGAAAACAATGTGCCCATTGGGCTCTCATTGCACATGACATGCAACCCCTCTATTGAAGATTAAGACAATAAGAGATTACCACATTTCATAAGTGGCACAAAAATCAATAGGATTATCATAATGACCATGTGAAAATCTAGCTTATTGACATAAACAAACTTTTTATTTTTTAAATTGACATAAAAGAAACTTTGATTAGGATTACTTATAAATACGTTGAATAAAAGAAGGCTAACCTTGTATGTAGATTTGAGAAAACCTTCTCAAGGCATCAAGTATTTGAAATGACCTTCCAAGGAATAACATACTCTCATGAAAGAGAGTGAGTGCCGAAGGCACAAAGCAATGGGTGGAGCATTCAAATAAAACTTTATGCCATTATTTGGATACTAAAGCATGCATGAGAGAGAGAGAGAGAGAGAGAGATTGGAACTTCGTTTCTTAAAATGTAATTTTTTTGATTTGTTTATTTCATACAAGATGCATAATAGATTTAACGCGAGAGAGAGAGAGAGAGAGAGAGAGAGAGAGAGAGATTGGAACTTCATTTCTTAAAATGTAAATTTTTTGATTTGTTTATTCCATACAAGATGCATAATAGATTTAACTCATATTGTTCAACAAGAGGTCTTGTTTTTTTGGACAATAAAATTAAAAAGTAGTACACAATGATTAGAGTGAAACAAAAGTTCATTTCTAACCTACTATTTTAATGTTTTAACACTTGTTAATGATCGACCCAAAGCATTTTCTTCAAATACTTAGTAGGGCTATCCTGCTGATGATGAATATATATTCGTTTGTTGCAATCATTTGTATATTGAAACTAAAACATGCTTCGATTGCAATCATTTGTTATAAAAGCTAAAACAAGCATTGGTTGCAATGAGAGAGAGAGAGAGAGAGAGAGAGAGAGAGAGAGAGATTGGAACTTCGTTTCTTAAAATGTAAATTTTTTTTATTTGTTTATTCCATACAAGATGCATAATAGATTTATCAACAAGAGGTCTTGTTTTTTTGAACAATAAAATTAAAAAGTAGTACACAATGATTAGAGTGAAACAAAAGTTCATTTCTAACCTACTATTTTAATGTTTTAACACCTGTTAATGATCAACCCAAAGCATTTTCTTCAAATACTTAGTAGGCCTATCCTGCTGATGATGGATATATAATCGTTTGTTGCAATCATTTGTATATTGAAACTAAAACATGCTTCGATTGCAATCATTTGTTATAAAAGCTAAAACAAGCGCACTGGTTGCAACCGCATTTGAAATGCTAGAATAATAAAGAATGAAATGTTTAATATGATGAGAGGTGAATCAACTATGATGAATTATCTTTAAAAACTTTGATTCAATCAAGCAGCATGATTAAGAAAAATGATACTAAAAACATGATTGTGTAAGTCAGAAGGAGCTTGTTACTTTAGTTGGGCATTGGACATATTATAGCAAAAATGGAAGAATTATTTTAACAACAAATAAAACTTTGCATTGTACATGGGGAATTTTATGGACATAAAATAGGGCTTATGTCTTGATTGTAAATCATATGAAATTCCATATTATTTATCGCTCTTTTTAATCTAAAGCCTATGTTTCTTTCTATGGATATTTTCTTGATAAGGACAACAATATTCTACAACCTACAGTCAAATGTCCTTCACATTAAAGCCTACATGAGTGCATACATGATTTAGATGCCTGTACCCAAGTTGACTGTATTCTGTTAGATGGAGTAATCACAAATAGGCATAATTTTCATGGATTATATTGCTATATAACTTCAAAAGTGATAATAGAACATACATTTGGTAGTGCATTGTAAAGATGGTGGCAATCTTCAAGAAGCACATTATTGGAGTTTCCTATGCAGTAAACATGAAAACTTTGGGATAATTGAGTACAAACTATGGTATGAGAATAAATGGAGAATTTTGTAAAGGTGTTGAATGATCTTGTAGGGATTGGGGAAAGGTGGTGAGCCTTGCTTCTTGAACACTCCCCCCCCTCCACCCCCACCCCCACCCATACACCCACTCACCCACCCACACACACACCCACACACACAAACAAAACATTGTTCTCAAATAATTGCAAACAAATTTACTAGCATTGTTTGAAGGAATAAAGAGAGCCAACGAGATGGATTGCCTCTCCCTCCCCCTTACACACACACATGCACGCATGCACACACGCATGTACACACACACACACGCATGTGCACACACACATGCACACGCACATGCACATGCACATGCACATGCACACTTACACGCACACGCACACGCACATGTGCACGCACACATGCACGAATGCTTGCACACACACACACACACAAAGACGCGCATGTGCGTGCGCATGTAGGCATCCGAGCATGCATGCATGCACACAAGTATGCACGCATGCACGTATGCACGTGTGCAAGCAAAACATTGTTCTCAAATAATTGCAAATGAATCTACTAGTAGTCTTAGAAGGAATAAAGAGAGCCAGTGAGAATATTATAGGATTTCGAGGAAAACTATGAAAAGTAAGGACACGAGTGAGCGGCAGATGAAAACATGATGAAATGAAAGAGGCATTGATGGTATGTTGTGCCATCTAGGGCAAGTATATAAAGGCACGATAGTGGTCTCATGAACATGTTTGTGTGCTAAAACTCAAATTGAAGCTTGGAGTAAATGGTGGTTCAACGTGTTAGTATACCTAGTGCTTGGAGTGGAATAGATCAGACCCATAAGTCATGGGCTTGATTGAGGCACGAGAAATGAATAAAGTGGAGCTTTAATCGTAGTCCTTGGGAAGGGAGATCTACTTTGCTTAAGATGATAGTTTAAAAAAGAGGTAAACCATGTAAGCAATACTAAGTCTGTCACTTGTGTTATTAAGCCCTTGAAATATTCTTAAGAGCTCTTGTTATGGCCACTCTCATCCTTGCCCTAACCATGGGAAACCCTAGACAATTTCCTACGTCTTTCGTAGAAGTAACTTAAAGGATCTTCAATGCTTAAAGTTGACTTAATGCTCTTTGCGGAAGATCTTATAAATTGTTTCTAGCTTAGTTGGGTGGCTTTTTTTGGAAAAGAGGGGCATATGGCAATTGTTTATTTGTATTGCAATGCAAGCTAGGGGATCCGACATAAGAAGAGGGCTCGTAGGTTTATAATTGTGTATGGTTTTCTCTTATGTTTGAATGTGATTTTTATTTTAATAATATTAATAAAATACTATTTCGTATGAAGAAAAGACTCAATGAAGTTGGCATACAGAGTGACATTGGTTAAGGTGTAATAGGGCAATATTTTCCGGTTCTTGTTAAAGGTGGTTTCAGGAGTCATAGGTTGATGAATAGGGTCGCAAGTACTCTAGGAGTGTGGGAGTGTGCGCCCTCCTTCGAAAACACATTGATAAAGGGTCAAAGGATCATGCCATGCACTCCTTCGAAAACACACAGATAAAGGGTCAAAGGATCATGCCATGCATGTTTGATTCATGTCATGGGAAGACTTGTGTGATTGTTGCCATCCCTTCCGTTGTCTGGTGTGAGTGAAGTGTGGAGGAGAGAGAGCAGAGATAAAAGGCAAAGGAGTAGTATACGGCGTATATACGGTGTATAGATATATATATGTATATGTATGTATGTAGAGAGGAAGAGGGTGTTATGCTTGGTCTTCACGAACGCTTGCTTTCGTTTGTTGCTGCTTTGATTCTGCCGGCTATGGCGTCGCCTTTCCGCACCGCTTCAGCTTCCCCCCTTCCTCTGATTGTACAAGCTTCGCTCTTCAGATCCCTCCTCAGTTAGAGATCTTCGACTCATTTTTATATAACTAGCCATCCTCCCTGACCATCCGTCTCATCTCGACCACCACCAATTATTTCCCTCATGGGCAACTGTGTAGGCACTCCCGATAAGTCTTCGGATCACCACCCGCAGTACCCCCAGGATCGTCATAACAGCGCCCCTCCTGCCGGTGCTAATCATGGACCCTCCTACAGTGTCACTTCTTCGACCTCTGCTCCTTCGCAGCAGTCTGAGCATTCCTCAATTCCTAAAGCGCAGAAACCTGGGGCTAGCTTTGGGAACGTGCTTAATCGTCCAATGGAAGATGTGCGTGCAAGTTACTCTATGGGCAGGGAACTTGGTCGTGGTCAGTTCGGCGTGACACATTTGTGCACGCACAAAGTTTCAGGGGAGCTTTTTGCTTGCAAGTCAATTGCCAAGCGCAAGTTGACGAACAAAGACGACATCGAGGACGTGCGCAGGGAGGTGCAGATTATGCATCATCTTACTGGGCAACCAAACATTGTAGAGCTTAAGGGTGCGTTTGAAGACAAGTACTCGGTACATTTAGTAATGGAGCTTTGCGCGGGCGGTGAGCTTTTTGATCGGATCATTGCAAAGGGAAAGTACACTGAACGTGCTGCAGCAGGCGTGTGTAGGACCATTGTAGAAGTTGTCCAGACTTGTCACTCTCTAGGGGTTATGCATCGAGATCTCAAACCTGAGAATTTTCTTTTTGCTAGCAAGGATGAGGATTCTCCTCTCAAGGCTACAGATTTCGGATTGTCTGTGTTTTTCAAGCCAGGTAGGCACCATTTCAATCAGTAATCAACTAACTGACTATATTAGTTCGTAGCTTTCTAGATCTCTCCAATGCCGTGTTTTGCTTTAGTGAAGGAGGACTATTTCAAGCGTCGTTTGGGCCGTCCCGGTTTAGTTGTAAAACAATGTCCTTCGTACAGGGGATACTTTCAGAGACATTGTCGGAAGCGCATACTATGTTGCCCCTGAAGTTCTTCGCCGTCATTATGGTAAAGAGGCAGATGTGTGGAGCGCTGGAGTAATATTGTATATACTGCTGAGCGGTGTCCCACCGTTCTGGGCAGGTATATCCCATTGTTAAGGAGAAGGCCCAATAAGTTGAAATGTCCATTAGGGAGCTTGATTGCTGATTATACCTTGGCTGTTCCTCTTGCAGAGACGGAACAAGGTATATTTAATGCGATCTTAGAGGGTTCTATTGATTTCACAAGTGACCCATGGCCGGCAATTTCATCTGGAGCAAAGGACCTTGTGAGAAAGATGCTGAAGCAAGATCCCAAAGAGCGCCTTTCAGCTCACGCAGTGCTTAGTAAGTGTCCAGCTCACTAGTGGGTTTAGAGCCGTTTGATATATCAGAGACTGGTAAAATTTGTTTATCTGGTTATCTTTCCTGTTTGCACAGGCCATCCTTGGATTCGAGTAGATGGTGAAGCTCCAGATAAACCTATTGATAGTGCTGTATTGACGCGGATGAAACAATTTAGAGCAATGAATAAGCTCAAGAAACTTGCCCTTAAGGTCCAAACCCTTGCTTGTACCTTCTTTTGTTAACTCATTTGTGTTCAACTTGCACTTTTATATAATTGTTGCAATTTTTAATGCAGGTGATAGCGGAGAGTTTGTCTGAGGAGGAGATTACAGGATTGAAGGAGATGTTCAAAAGTATGGACACTGACAACAGCGGATCTATCACTTTTGAGGAACTCAAGATAGGTCTAGCAAAGCAGGGAGCTAATCTTGCAGAGTCTGAAGTTCGTCAACTGATGGATGCGGTAAGTCTTAAGTGGTGAAACGTGTTTTAAGGAGTGTGATTTTTTTCCATACTTTATTTTGTTTACATAGTTGTTAGTTTGAACATGCCAGTCTTGCACATTTTTGCATGCTGAAGCTCTCACGCAGACTGATGTAACATTACAAGTGTGTAAGTTGTACGTGAAATATAGTTGAGAACTAGGTGAGGGAGTTATAGATCGAAAAGTGGAATTAAATCTCCTGGCACCCCTTTCCCTTGATTCTGGGCTAGGAAGAAATGTGTTGTTTGTGCAAGGCCAATATAATGTTTGCTGCATCTTGAACCTAGTACTTTAGAGAGTTAGATCAGTGGTAGATATACAGGTTTGCGATCTTTGTATCTTTGCTAGGCAGACCTACAGACTAGTTAGCTTAATATCTTGCACGGTTCTGCTGATCTTGTTAGAATTATGGGCATCTTATATGTGGAGAGTGAGGTCTTCTATGTGGGTGTGCCCACCCTGGAAAGGAGTAGGTCACTCAGTTAGTTTGGGGGGGCTAGAGGGCTGGTCAAGGGCCTGTTTTCAGGCTGGTTTTCTGACAGCTTGCTGGGGCTAACCAGGCCAGCATTCTGGCTGACCAGGGTCAGATCAGTCGGCTGACCAAGTAGGATCTGCAGCCCTTCCCCCATCCTATAGGATCAGGTCAGTCGGCTGACCAAGTAGGATCTGCAGCCCCTACCCCCACCCTATAAATAGGGCTTTCTTGCCACCTTTGGAGTGTTCCATTCCCCCCCAAACTAACTGAGTGACCTACTCCTTTCCAGGGTGGGGGGGCTAGAGGGCTGGTCAAGGGCCTGTTTTCAGGCTGGTTTTCTGACAGCTGGCTGGGGCGAACCAGGCCAGCATTCTGGCTGACCAAGTAGGATCTGCAGCCCCTTCCCCCATCCTATAGGATCGGGTCAGTCGGCTGACCAAGTAGGATCTGCAGCCCCTACCCCCACCCTATAAATAGGGCTTTCTTGCCACCTTTGGAGTGTTCCATTCTACCTAGACACACCCCTCTTTTTGGGACTGTTTTCCAGGCTGTCAATGAAGTTATTTTGCCTCTCTCTCTCTCTCTCTCTCTCTCTCTCTCTCTCTCTCTCTCTCGTACACACACACACACACACATGCTTCCACAATGCGCAACGTTAACAGATCTATCTGCCAATTCAGCGATGCATGCTGCATGATTCTTCCCTTTTGATGCATAGGCATTTTTTTGGCATCTTTGCACTGCCATATGCACAAGGACTAGGGGCTCTTACGTCTTCCATGCTAAACCCAATTTTAAGTGTGAAGCGATATATGCTGTCACATGCACACCGTAGGGTAGTGTTTCCATCTTAGAATTCTAGGTAGGTCTAGGTCCACCCTTGGATTGGCCCCCCTCAGGGCTGGAACAATGAAAGGGAATGGGCTGCCTTTATAGGCTGCCCTGTACCCCTCCCTAGGCATGTATATATGGGGCAAAAGGCCTAGAAGCCAGCCCAAATGAGCCGACCCAAAAGTCTGCCAGTTTGGGGCTGGTTGGCTCAGCCCCAACCCGCTATTTAAAGGGGGCTCCTTGCCTCATTGCTCACTCAGCTCCTCCTGCATTCAGCACTCCTACAGCTCCACTCCAGCCCCTCCAGCCCTGAAAACTTCCAGAGATTGGCCCTGATCAGCCTCAGCACTTGGCCTCAGTTCAGCCTTCCTGGAAGGTGTCTACACATCACAACAGTCGAGGATTTGGACCAGCAAACTGTGTAAGGTTTGGGTACTTTTTCAGCAGCTCTTAACAGTTTTGCACAGCTCACTTCTCAGCTCTCTTAGATTCTATTACTCTAGCTTTCACTCTCTCACTCACGCAGTAACCCTGCATCCTGGTGGACAGCACAAGCCTCTTCCTTGCCTTGTAGAAGTGGCCTACATCATCAGTGGTTTCCTTTCAGGTCTTTGGGTCTGCAATACGTGTGCACTGTGTACGAAGCGCATTTCCGGGCTCTTTCGATTTGTATCTTTCAATTCTCCTAGTATAAAGCAAATTCTCCCCTGATTGGGGGAGGGGGCCCTCAGTGGGTACAGGGACCCAATCGGTTGTCGACTCCATTGTCTCTCTATGCTCATCTACCCAATCGGTTGTCGACTCCTTTCTCTGTCTACCCTCAGTGGGTACAGGGACCCAATATCATTGTAGATCCATGATTTTGTGGATTGCCATTGTAATTAAAGCCAATCATTATTGTAAAAAACAAATATACCAGCGATCAATAAACTGTAGAACCAAGGTCCAAAGAGAAAGTAGCCTCTGGCAGTATATGGAGATGTCTAGGCGTAGAAGTCATCCTAAAAACTCAAGGTAGAAGCTAATGTCTGCAAAATGTTCAGGCTGAGATCGATAGGATTACTGAACAAGTACCAATCTGCCATAAAGATGAACTCAATTTCTCCAAGATCTGGACAGCTTTGAGCAATCTGAAACACACAAATTCCACATTAGTAACAGTTAGTTCTAGTAGTTCTGAAAAATAAAAAATCAATATGCTCGAACCCAACCTGAATAAACCCTAGAACTAAGTTAAGATAGGTTAGAAACTACAAAATTACCTGCGGTGGTGCATGCAGATGAAAATGTTGACTAGAACGGGAGAAAGCAGCACACTCTCAATTGCAATCAAGAATTGGCTAACAGGGTAAATCACAATACCCTCTAAACAGGTTTGCAGCATAACTGATTACTGGTGGACGCAAGTCGAGACTGGCAGGATGAGGGTTAAAGGAGTAGAGAACTGACTAGTGGGGTAAATCGCAATACCTACTAAACAGGTCTGCTGCATGGAAAACTGGTGGAAAGCAAGTCTGACAGGTGATACTGGCAAACATATGATGCCTTGGTGTGACTGCTGAGTAACAGAAGAGAGAAACATATCGCAATCAGCATGGAAGGGCATATACTGCTGCGATTTGATCCCCCTTGAGACTGTAGATGGATTCACCTTGCAGGATCCAGAGATGTCTTGAGCAGGTCTAGGCCAAAGGGCTTATGGATTATGCACATGTAGTGAAGGAGGTGGAGCAAGTGGAAACTTGCAGGGACCAGGAAGAGGCTTCAAGGTAGGAGAAGCAGCCTGTAGACTAAAGAGAATCTAGAGCAGATGGCTTACAAAAGCTAAAAAGCTGGAAAGCTAAAAAGGAAACCTGGCTCCTTTAAATTAGAAAATTTTAACCTCAATATTTAGGTGTTATTACAGGTGAAAATAATATCTGATTAATTAATTGATCCTTAATTAGTATATTAATTTTTTTTTGCCCAGTGACTCCTTTACCCATGCACACAATTAACTATACATGTATGCGTAGAACAGATGTTATCACAGTCGACCTAGATAACTCAGAATCAACCCAAACTAAAACCTAAATGTTATACTAGACTTGCTAGGCACACGTCTTGACCTGGACAACTCAGAATTAACCCAAATGGAAACCTTGGAAGAAAAATTCAGATTCGTCCCCATGTTATCAAATAAAGCTCTCCAGAATAGACTAGTCATTCTGGATCTCAATCACTGACAATGGACTTAGGCAAACCATGATGCTTAAAGATCTATGCCATGAAAATCTTAGCCATATGATTTGCCTTTATGGTTTTGCGAACCGGAATGAAATGAGCTTGCTTGCTGAATCTATCAATGATAGTCCAAATCCCATCATTCCCTAACTTTGATCTTGGCAAATCAAAAATGAAGTCCATTGTAATGCTTTCCCATGGTGCCTGAGGCATGGGAAGAGGCATAAGTAGGCCAGGTGCCTTCCGTCTATCATACTTCACTTTCTGACACGTAAGGCATTCAGTAACAAACTGATGTATATCTTTTCGCATCCCTGGCCGAAAGAAATACCTCTCCGGTGCTAGAGTTGTTGCTGTAATTCCTCTATGTCCAGTATAGGGAGGTGCATAGCATTCCTCCAAAATCTTTTTCCTCATCTCTTGGGTGATGCATAGGTAGTCATCTTTCATTAGATACCCATCTTTCAGGGAATAGCGACTGGTGGACTGCCCCTCTTGTATTTGCTGTAAAATCTCGCCAAAATCTGCATCATTAGCATATTGCTCCCTCATGCCTTCCAGGTCCTGATGATAAGCAATAGTTACATTGTTGACCTGGGGTCTTTGGGACAAGGCATTTGCCACTCTGTTCCAAATTCCTGACAGCATATTTGCCCATTTCATATGCTTCTCGGAAAGTTTTGTCTGAGTTAGAAAATATCTCAGACTTTGGTGATCTGTTTTAACAGTAAAATCTGCACCCAAAAGATAGTGCTTCCATGTATGGATGGCATGGATTACAGCCAATAACTCTTTCTCATAGATTCCCGGATATCTCTCTGCATCCCGGAGTCTTCTACTCTCATAGGCCACTACATGACCATTTTGATGCAATGCAGCCCCAACACATTCCACACAAGCATCACAATCCACATCAAATGGCTGATACAAATCTGGAATTATTAAGATTGGTTTTGTGGTCAGCTTCTCTTTGAGTGTGGTGAAGGCTGTCTTTTGAGGAATTCCCCATTTGAAAGCTGCATTTTTCTTAGTAAGATCGTGGAGTGGAGCGGCTATTTCCGCAAAATGCTTGATAAATCTTCTGTAGTAAGAACACAAGCCTAGGAAACTTCGAACTTGATGAACAGTTTTCAGCTCTGGCCATTCGTGAATGGCACCGATCTCCAACACTCTTTCAGGAAGAGTCAACTTCATTGCTTTGCGATGGAACCAAGGCATACCCAAGACTACATCATGATGTTTCAGTGGAGAAATGAAGAAGTCTTCCTGATCCACATAACTTTGTACATGAAGACGGAGCTTCCCTATCAAGGGAGTGACTGGCACAGGGTTTCCACAGAACATTTGATGGGCATCCAAAGCCCTACCCAACTCCTCCATCTTTATTCCCAGCCTTAGGGCTAGGTCCTCCAATATGAAATTATCAGTAGCCCCTGGAGCAAATAAAATCAGCGCTTGCTGGTCTCTGACTTTGCCCCATGAGAGCAGCAATTTTCATTCTTCTGGGTTTGAAACATGACCCAGTATGTCAAGAATTCCTCCTGCCATTGGCTTTTGCGGTCCTCGTGGCTTCTCTGCCTCTTTTCCCTTCGAAGTTGAAGGCTTTTCTGGGCACTGGGCAGCCACATGCCCCTCTTTGCGGCTCCTGAAGCATTTACCCTCTTTCCTGAAAGTTTCAATCGGTTCAGGGGTAAACTGTGTTCTTCCCTTATATGACTTTGAAAACTGAGTACCCCTTGGCTTCGAGGCTGAAACCCTTTCTTTTCAACCTTGGGATACTCTTTCTTTTATGATTTTGAAAAATTAGTTTTCTTTCTTTCAGCACGTCTTGCATGCAAGGATAGTACTGTGGATGGATCTTGTAATGGCACAAGACTAGCTACTGAAGCTGAATGCATAAGGTCTTGAATGTTCTTTGCCCCCAAAGCATTCACTACTGCCTGGATTCTTGGACTAAGATCTGCTCTATACTTTCTCATTTGGGTTCCTTTGGAGATCTTTTTGAAAGGTGAAACCTGCAAATAGGCATCCCAAAACTTTTGGTTGTACACATCCACTGTATCTCCTGCATCCATATGCAAACTGTCCCAATCTTGAAGAACATGGTCTCTAAACTGTGTAGGCATAAACTGCTGGTAGAAGGCTTTCTTGATGTCCTTCCACTTCTTTGGGGCTGACCCATATGTGGTCTGTGCACTCCACCTTGCACTAGCTGTTGCTGTCAAGTGCAAACTGACCATTCTTAACTTGGAGGATTATGAAAACTGTTCTGTACCAAATGCAGCATCAAACTGCCTGATGAACTGCAATGCTTTGTCTGTATGACCATTGTCCATTATAGGTCATAAACTTGACAGATTTACCTCCCTCTTTGAATTCCTTGGTCTCTCTAGAAGACTTTCTCTTCCTAGACTTCTTGTGTTTCCTTCTTTTCCTGGCTGGATTATCCGATAAAGAAGAAGATACAGAAGTTGAGCTCGAGGTAGACGGTGATGGACTGGGAGATTGGTGATGATGCCTCGATCTCTTCCTGCTATGAGACCGCCGTCCCCTATGAATTCTCTCTTTCTCTAGTTGTACACGAGAGTGTGCCTTTGGCATTGGCACATCATACGCTGCATTAGGCATAGTTTCTGCTTGAAACAAATGCTGAGCTCTTGGATCTATTCTGAGATTTTCCATCTCCTGCATACGAGTGCGTACCATCTATTAAGCAACTAACAATCCCCAATTTAACATCAAGTATGATTCCACTTTCCATCTGCTGAACCATTTCCTTATGTCTGTCCCAACCAGCTGGCCCACCAACCAGCTGGCCGACCAGCTAGGTCTGGCCTATAAAGGCACAAGACCCCACACTCCTTGAGACAGGACAGGACCTGCAGCTGCTCCTCTTCTCCTCCATGCTTTGCTGCAGCCCCACCTGCTCCACTTCTACCTCTCCTCTTCAGATCTGCTCCTCTTTGCCTCCTGGCTGCTGCCTTCTCTCTGCCTCTCCTTCCTGCCTCCTGGCTGCTCCATCTTCTCCTCCAGATCTGCCCCAACTTCTGCTCCTCTGCTTCAGATCTGCTCCTCTGCTTCAGCTCTGTCCCTTCTGCTCCAGATCTGTCCCATCCTGCTCCAGATCTGTCTCTTTTGCTCCTCTGCTCCAGATCTGTCCCCTCCTGCTCCAGATCTGCTCCTTATCTTCATCATCATCGAGCCACACGGAGGACTGCGTTACGCTCCCTCTGCTGCTATCTTTTCTACAGTTTCTCTACATGGAATCATCTTTTTGATTCACCAGCCACAGTCTTTGAGACACGACAGCTTGAGGTTCTTGTATTCAGTTTTTCATATTACCGACATGCACTATGTTTTCTGAGTTCCGTTCTTCAGTTGTGTCTCTTCAGTTGTGTCTGAGTATTGTCTACTTTTTGATCGCTCCATTGCAAACCCTATCGTTTCTCTATATGGTATCAGAGCCATGGTGAGCTAAAGACCCCAGATCTCTGGTGATCTAAAGATCTTGCTTCTTCATGGAGGCCATAGGTACGGGGAGCATCACTCCTATGAACATATCAGTTTCCTCTTCGTTCCGATGCGCACTACGGGAAAGAACTCCATCTTCTACTCCCATCCCTCCCTCCCTTTCAAAACTCCATCTTCTACTCCCATCCCTCCCTACCTTTTTGGTTTCAGGCTTGACACTCCCCATTCCTTCGAACAAGGAGGTCATGATCCTTCACCTCTACCAATTCTCCATCAGCATCGACTTCCATGATCTACAAGCTCTCGCTAGGTGGGACCCTTTTTCTGTTCAGATGTGTCTTGATGACTGTTGTTTCGATTCTTCTACACTCATGGAGGCGGGGATAGACTCCTCTCTCCAGAGGTCCAAGATCGGGCACACATTGGTTCACTGTTCAGCTACGATCTCTTCCTTTGGCAGGAATCCTGCCATCTCTGGATTATCAGTGCTACTACGACATATTTGCTTTTCCCTCCACCTTTCGGCGTTGAGAGGGGGTGGCTTATTCTCTCAAGCTTCACAGTGTTCTTAGTTCTATATGGTATCATACGTGTAACTTAGGCACTTGAGGAAGTGAACAATTCCCTTGCAAGGGCACTCCTCTTGTGACCTTCTCTGCATTTTTTTGCATTACATCCCTACACGAAGCTCCAAGCTCACAATGTCTGCCCCTCCAAATTGGCAATTGAGAGGGGGTATTAAGCAACTAACAATCCCCAATTTCTGGGGTAATCTAACAGCTCACAGGCCAGCCAAAAGGCCAGCCACCTCAGCCAAACAAGTGGCCAGAAAGACCAGCTGGCAGGCCCACCGACCAGCTGGCCGACCAGCTGGCAGGCCCACCAACCAGCTGGCCGACCAGCTAGGTCTGGCCTATAAAGGCACAAGACCCCACACTCCTTCAGATAGGACAGGACCTGCAGCTGCTCCTCTTCTCCTCCATGCTTTGCTGCAGCCCCGCCTGCTCCACTTCTACCTCTCCTCTTCAGATCTGCTCCTCTCTGCCTCCTGGTTGCTGCCTTCTCTCTGCCTCTCCTTCCTGCCTCCTGGCTGCTCCATCTCCTCCTCCAGATCTGCCCCAACTTCTGCTCCTCTGCTCCTGATCTGCTCCTCTGCATCAGCTCTGTCCCTTCTGCTCCAGATCTGTCCCCTCCTGCTCCAGATCTGCTCCTTATCTTGATCATCATCGAGCCACACGGAGGACTGCGTTACGCTGCCTCTGCTGCTATCTTTTCTACAGTTTCTCTACATTGAATCGTCTTTCTGATTCACCTTAGCGACGGTCTTTGAGACACGACAGCTTGAGGTTCTTGTATTCAGCTTTTCATATTACCGACAGGCACTATGTTTTCTGAGTTTCGTTCTTCAGTTGTGTCTGAGTATTGTCTACTTTTTGGTCGCTCCACTGCAAACCCTATCGTTTCTCTATATGGTATCAGAGCCATGGTGAGCTAAAGACCCCAGATCTCTGGTGATCTAAAGATCCTACTTCTTCATGGAGGCCATAGGTACGGGGGGCATCACTCCTATGAACATATCAGTTTCCTCTTCATTCTGCTAGACTCCTCTCTCCAGAGGTCCAAGATCGGGCACACATTGGTTCACTGTTCAGCTACGATCTCTTCCTTTGGCAGGAATCCTGCCATCTCTAGATTATTAGTGCTGCTACGACATATTTGCTTTTCCCTCCACCTTTCGGCGTTGAGAGGGGGTGGCTTATTCTCTCAAGCTTCACAGTGTTCTTAGTTCTATATGGTATCATACGTGTAACTTAGACACTTGAGGAAGTGAACAATTCCCTTGCAAGGGCACTCCTCTTGTGACCTTCTCTGCATTTTTTTGCATTACATCCCTACACGAAGCTCCAAGCTCACAATGTCTGCCCCTCCAAATTGGCAATTGAGAGGGGGTATTAAGCAACTAACAATCCCCAATTTCTGGGGCAATCTAACAGCTCACAGGCCAGCCAAAAGGCCAGCCACCTCAGCCAAACCAGTGGCCAGAAAGACTAGCTGGTCTGGCCGACTAGAACTGGCAGACCAGTTGGCAGGCCCACCAACCAGCTAGGTCTGGCCTCTAAAGGCACAAGACCTCACACTCCTTCAGATAGGACAGGACCTGCAGCTGCTCCTCTTCTCCTCCATGCTTTGCTGCAGCCCCGCCTGCTCCACTTCTACCTCTCCTCTTCAGATCTGCTCCTCTCTGCCTCCGGGCTGCTGCCTTCTCTCTGCCTCTCCTTCTTGCCTCCTGGCTGCTCCATCTTCTCCTCCGGATCTGCCCCAACTTCTGCTCCTCTGCTCCAGATCTGCTCCTCTGCTTCAGCTCTGTCCCTTCTGCTCCAGATCTGTCTCTTTTGCTCCTCTGCTCCAGATCTGTCCCCTCCTGCTCCAGATCTGTCCCCTCCTGCTCCAGATCTGCTCCTTATCTTCATCATCATTGAGCCACACGGAGGACTGCATTACGCTCCCTCTGCTGCTATCTTTTCTACAGTTTCTCTACATGGAATCATCTTTCTGATTCACCTCAGCCACGGTCTTTGAGACACGACAGCTTGAGGTTCTTGTATTCAGTTTTTCATATTTCCGACAGGCGCTATGTTTTCTGAGTTCCGTTCTTCAGTTGTGTCTGAGTATTGTCTACTTTTTGATCGCTCCATTGCAAACCCTATCGTTTCTCTATATGGTATCAGAGCCATGGTGAGCTAAAGACCCCAGATCTCTGGTGATCTAAAGATCCTGCTTCTTCATGGAGGCCATAGGTACGGGGAGCATCACTCCTATGAACATATCAGTTTCCTCTTCATTCCGTTGCGCACTACGAGAAAGAACTCCATCTTCTACTCCCATCCCTCCCTCCCTTTCAGAACTCCATCTTCTACTCCCATCCCTCCCTACCTTTTCGGTTTCAGGCTTGACACTCCCCATTCCTTCGAACAAGGAGGTCATGATCCTTCACCTCTACCAGATCTCCATCGGCATCGACTTCCAGGATCTACAAATTCTCCCTAGGTGGGACCCTTTTTCTGTTCAGATGTGTCTTGATGACTGTTGTTTCGATTCTTCTACACTCATGGAGGCGGGGATAGACTCCTCTCTCCAGAGGTCCAAGATCGGGCACACATTGGTTCACTGTTCAGCTACGATCTCTTCCTTTGGCAGGAATCTTGCCATCTCTGGATTATCAGTGCTGCTACGACATATTTGCTTTTCCCTCCACCTTTCGGCGTTGAGAGGGGGGCTTATTCTCTCAAGCTTCACAGTATTCTTAGTTCTATATGGTATCATATGTGTAACTCAGGCACTTAAGGAAGTGAACAATTCCCTTGCAAGGGCACTCTTGTGACCTTCTCTACATTTTTTTGCATTGCATCCCTACACGAAGCTCCAAGCTCACAATGTCTGCCCCTTCAAATTGGCAATTGAGAGGGGGTATTAAGCAACTAACAATCCCCAATTTCTGGGGCAATCTAACAGCTCACAAGCTAGCCAAAAGGCCAGCCACCTCAGCCAAACAAGTGGCCAGAAAGACCAGCTGGTCTGGCCGACCAGAACTGGCTGACCAGCTGGCCGACCAGCTGATCAAATTCTTGCTGATTTTGCTGCACACTTCTCTGTCTTGGATGTGCATCCCTATCTTGTGAATCCCTCTGGATAGGTGATTGGGCGATTTTCTTATGACTTGTTTGAGATCTGCAAGTTTGTCACACACACTGTGTATGCAACTGATGCACGCAACCTTTGCTTTTACCTCAACAAGAGGTGTCTTGCATTCACAATCTATGCCAGTACCGGGCTGTCAACTCAAGGCATATACCCACAAAGTACTGAGTATGCAAAAAGCACTGAGTATGCATCTGATTCCCTTTTTCCGAGCACAAAGGTATGCATCCCTTTACTTGTGCAATTTTCTGATTTTTCTCTGATTTCGGCTTTTTCTGACAATAAATACTTTCTCAGATAAGTGAAAACTGCTAGCAGAAACAGTCTCTGCAACTGTCTGTTTTTTTTTTTGGGACAGTAAGTGGATGGGTAACCGGCTGGTTACTCTAACCAGACTAACTGGCTGTGGTCTGGTTGGCTCTCAACTGGACGTCAACCATCTGTAGTCTAGTTAACCAGCTATGGTCTAGTTAACTAAAACTAAGGTCGGTTGGTCAGACCTGGTTTGACTAACCAGTCTAGTTTGGTTAGACCAACTAACTGAAACTTTAACCAGGGTTAACAAAACCATGGTTGACTAACTGTAGTTAATCTTGACAGGGTTGCTCTGACCTAGGTTTGCCACCTAGCTGCCACGTGTCCTGCCATGTCGTCACCCTGCATGTGCTGCCACGTCAGCATTAGCTCCCACTGCCACATCAGCATCCACGTGTGTGCCACGTCAGCTCGCACGTGTGGCCGCCACGTCACCTGCGTGCCATGTGTAAGCGCCACCTCAGCTCTGTGCATATCTGCCACGTGTACTCCTAGCTGGCACCCTGGCCACGTCAGCATAAGTCATGTATGCCTAAGGTTTCAGACCTTGGCTGGTTGGGCAGTGTCGCACTGGCGCCCTTCTCCTTCAGCAATGTCTCTGGCAGAGTGCAACGCCCGCACCTTGGTGACCATCGATTTGAGCCTTCACAAAGATTCGTTGAAGGTCTTCGTCGGCATCTCTGTCACACAGCGTAATAGCTCACCGTGCGTTGCCTTCCGTTTTCCTTGTTGTATGTCACTTCACGCAGTTTCCCGGAGAGACACATCACCGCTTGAATTCTTGCCTATTATATCCATCCGATTCTTACAGCGCAACGATCATGAAAGCTACGCCTACAGGAGGGTGCACCCTATATCGTCGACGGAACTAAGTCACAATTGACCCAACCAAACTTTTAATTCACGACTTTAAGTTCACGTCCCATGTAGGCATCACACTAGTCACCTCCCATAACTTCTACTAGCAACACTTGATGCCCACGCGATGGCCAAGAAGGCATTTGTGCAAGCAATTCCATTCATCATCACGTTTTTCTGCTCAAATCATCAAAACTTGAAAAGGCTTTGATTACTGGCTCTGATACCAATGAAATCCTCCCGTAAAGGACAGCCAAAAACACTCTCATTTCTCTCTTCACTCTCCCTCTCTCAAGAGAGACACTAGGGCCCGGGACAATCGTCGGGTTGGACGCCCCTTGAAGGTATTTTATTGCTTGAGAGAAAACTGAGTACATGAGTTCAGCGTAGAAGCTGTACATACAAAATTCAAACGTGAATAATTCATTACATGAGCTCTCAGGCTCCCCTTCTTGGCAACAAGCCACTTGTCAATTTCTGCTTTACTTTCCTAATTACATGCCACTAAGGGCAACTCTGGAGTCTTCGAAGCACTTGGTCATGCGAACCGCCTCCTAGACTCTTGTTAGGCTCCCGTAGCGCTTAGGAAAATAACTCTTCCTAGTACTTGCTGAGAGGGAAGGAAGAGTGAGAAGCACAAGGGGGAGAGAGTCAGAGAGAGAGTAGACACCAAAAATGCGGGTGTGAAGTGATGAGCCACACCACAAACTCATTAGTTTTATTAGGATTAGGTTTTACCCTATGACTGTCTTAAGACAGTCATGTCCTATCTTTAATAAAGGGGTGGCAATGTGCCTTTACCCCAACAACCTCCCACCTAAAGGCCAATGTGCCTAAAGGGGAGAAAAGAATAAAAATTACAGCAATATACAGTTACTGTATACAAGACCATAAAATAAGAATGGTCTTATCCTAATCCCATGATGTGGCGGCAATGTGCAAACCGCTCTGTAGGCAAGCTCTTAGTGAGCAAATCTGCAGGATTATCATCAGTGTGCACTTTCACAAGCTCGAGTCGCTTGTCTTCCAGTACCTCCCTGATGAAATGATATTTCACATCAATGTGCTTGGTCTTTTGATGAAAGACCGGATTCTTTGCCAACATGATAGCACTCTGACTATCACAATGCAAAACTGGCATATCTCCTGTAATGCCCAAATCTCCCACCAGCCGAGTAAGCCATATTGCTTCCTTGCAAGCCTCAGTGGCTGCAACATATTCAGCTTCAGTGGTTGACAGTGCAATGCATTTCTGCAACCGAGACACCCATGATATAGCACCTCCTGCAAATGTGAAAATATAACCGGTAGTAGACTTCCGGTTATCTGCATTCCCTGCATAGTCTGAATCTGTAAAACCATGCACCAATGCATCCTGCCTACCATAGCATATGCACAAGTCTTTGGTACCTCAAGACACCTTTCACTGCTTCCCAGTGCCTCTTGCCTGGATTTGCCATATACCTGCTGATGACTCCCACCGCAAAAGCAATATCCGGACGAGTGGCAACCATGGCATACATCAAAGAACCAACTGCAGATGCATACGGAACCTTGGCCATTTCAGCCTTATCATCATCTGATCTGGGGCTGTCCTTACTGCTGAGTTTTAAATGTGGAGGCAACGGGGTACTAATAGACTTCCCCCCCTCCATTTTAAACCGCTGCAGTACTTTGTCAATGTACTCCTTTTGTGACAGAAACAAAAGTCCCTTGGACCTGTCACGAGTAATCCGCATGCCAAGAATATGATTTGCATCACCCAAGTCTTTCATGTCAAAAGACTTATGCAGTTGTTTCTTCAAAGCACTAATCTCATGCTGAGATTTACTCGACTGTGGAAGAGGACTGATGAGAATTAACAGCTGACCTGTTTGCTGACTTGGCCGACTAGCATGCTAGTGGACATGCTGTTTCCTGTGGGTGACATGGGGAAATGCCACACAGGATTCTGGCACTGCAGATTTTACTGCTACCTGTGCGGGCCATCCACATATCTTTTGGTGCAGTGAGTACTGAGATGGCCGCCATGTGTCCTGTTGGCTGTGCTGCCCTTATCCAGATTCTGAATGCTGCTGCTCTAACCCCCAGTTACACAGTCCAACTTTGGATTTTATTACAAATGGTGTTGGAGGTGTAAATGACCGAAAGGTGGCCAACACTGTCAATCTACATGGTCACACTAACTAAGTTCAAGCAAACAAATGAGCACGTTGTTGGATCAACTTTTAATGTCAGATCATTGTGCTAGATTAACAGACCTATGGTTGCTCCAAACTGACCTGTTGGGGGCTAGTAGGCTGTGAGCCATGTGGAGCTTCCTGGTTGGGTGTCAGGGCATCTATTTGTCAGTTTTGAGATTGAGTCTCCCTCTCTGCACCGTCTTCTGTTGGGACTGTATCTTGTCTTGTGGCATCCTTTACATTCTTCCACATTCAAGCATGCAATTCTTGGTGGTAAATTCTTACATAATCTTACACTACCACTGTTACAGCATCTGCCTGACAAAGAGCCCTGCTCCAGCCCTACAACCTCCCTTTTTGCAGTTGATAATGGATGAGCTCAATGCCATGTCTACAATGAGATCACAAGTGGCTCAGGCCCTTGTTTTCCTCAACTGCCTTTGAAGGCTTTAAAGTTGTCCTCTGCATAAACAAAGGCATAATCGGTGTGTGCAGATGCAAGATGGTGCTTTGTGACAGTATATTTGTAATTGGTTGACAAGCAACGAGTCATTGCGTCAGGGTAAGGCTTCCCTTATTGGGTCCAAATTGTGCGTGAGCTCTTGTGCATAACCAAACCCTCGCCACCACCCCCTTGCCGCCCCACAGCTCCCATTTGTCTCTGTAGTTCAAACATACAACTCTTTGTAATCCAGTTTTTTGGCTTGAAGATTTCCTTCAGCATTAAGAAATTTGCTTGTTTTGCTTTGCATGTTGCAGTGAATTTTGAGCACTAGTTCTAAAAGTTGATGTGTAGTCTCAGAGAATTTTCATATTTAATTAATGCATCCAAAGAACAAGCCTCCCCCCCGTCCCCCCCAAAAAAAAAAAAAGAAAAAAAAGCGCTTTGCCCTTGTTATTGCAGGCAGATGTGGATGGCAATGGCACCATAGATTACACTGAGTTCATTACAGCTACAATGCATATGAACAAGATGGACAAGGAAGACCACTTGTATTCTGCTTTCGAGTACTTTGATAGAGACCACAGTGGGTAAGGCCCTGAAACTACATTTTGGCAATGCACTAGGCTTTATCATTGGTTATATTTAAGATCTTTATTGCGAATGTATCATTGATCTTTCTTTATTTGTTTGTGCCAGTTATATCACTGTGGATGAGTTAGAACAAGCTTTGACAAAGCATAATATGGGGGACGCAGCTACAATCAAAGATATCATAGCAGAAGTAGACACTGACAGAGTGAGTTTTTGACATTTGCAACTACAGTTTCTTTGATATCCTGAATTCAGGATGCGGTTAGTTTCCGGGTTTCATCTTGATCTTATTGTTGCTGCAGTATTTATCTTTTCTAACGAGTTCTGATGTCCTGTCTTGCAGGACGGGCGAATAAACTATCAAGAATTTGTGGCAATGATGAAAAAAGGTACACCTGCTGCAATTCCTAATAGAAGACGGGATATACCTGCAGGGGGACCAAAGAAATAGCGACACTTTTTTTTTGAATTTGGCAAGGTGAAGTTGATAAACAGTTCAAGCTTTTTTGGAAGTAGACAATATTCATGCCATTCTTAGGAGGACGTTGGGAGAGCTGCACTAGCAGTGAGTTTCAAATTCAGTTTCCAGCCGCTGTTTGTAGATGTGAGTGCTTTAAGGAACTGTAATACATTTGTATTGTTATTTGCAATATTTGTATTGCCATCTTGTATTTCCATCTATCCTACCCCCAAGAAGTGTTTTGCATGTCCCCTTGTGTGGCAGGCATAGCTTACCGATAGGTCTTGCTCGCAAATGAGTGTTGTGGCTGAGGGAATGATAGCTTCTTATGTTATGAAACTATCAAGACATGCTGAACTAGAGCTGTGAAAATCAAGTTAATAATTTCGTTCTTTGGTCTCAAATCATAACATGAAATGGATTAAGCATTGCTTCTTCATTGCCGTAGTACTACATGGTAATGTGGCATGAGAATCATTTACATATGAACGAAATGAGCATTCATAGCTTCATGACAATTTTGTGCTTTTTAATACGCCACATCTCCATCCTCACTGGTTTCTCGCATTCAAGACCATGTGAACTAGAGTTATGATAATTATGCTGACATTTTCTGTTTCTTTGTTAATATAACATGGCTTTGAGCTTTTTTTTCCTCATCGCTGTAGTACTATGTAGTAATGTGGCATGAGATATGAAATAAATGAGCATTTATGGCTCCATGAAAATCTTGGGCCATGCAATATGCCGAGTCTCCATGTTCGCTGGCTCCACGTGTGTCTTCATCTTAGTGCAACAATAATCTCAAGAGAAATGTATTTCCTTAGTTTCTCAGGATCTATTTGTGAATCAGGGTGTACCCATTCTCAAAGGATGCCAATGAAGTTGGATCTCAAGATTAAGTCCTCTTACCTTTCTACCAACCTCAATTTTGGAGCCTACTATACGACCATTGCTCTCAATGCTTGTTTGGTGTTTTGTGCATAATTGAGCCTCCGAAAAGTTGCTGCTCATCTGTCAGGATTTCTTTTATCATGTGTTTGTACCTTAATATGAACATGGCTACGAGCAGCAGCTTACACAATTATGGATTAGAATGTGACCAACTTGTGGTTAAGTACCTTGGCTTCCATTCTCTCCTCTAATTTAGAAAACTGTGTGAAGTCTCATGCTCCAATTTCATCCAGCCTCGTGGGGCAGAACAGTGATTCAACCATTCATTGGCACAACACGTAATCTAAACCCACTACTTGTTGGACAAAGAGCTTGCTTACTGAGGTTCCAAAGATAAAGCACGAGCCGATGGACAATAAACAAGGATTTCAATCAGCTTGAGGCACCTATTGTAGCAGTGGAAAGGAGAAAAGGGGAAGAAAGGAATTGGGAGGCACCTTAATTGTGGCTGGCTGGCCACTTCAAAAGGTAAGCAATACTTGGCATTCACAAGGAACAACGTGCCTAGGTCAACCCGTGTGAAGAAATTAAAAAAAGGAGGTGAAGCTATAATTAGGATAAAACTTGTCAACATCCATGTTTGATAATCCATGAATGAATAAAGAAAAAGAGTAGTCCACCTAAGAAAAGATTAGAGCTTATGGCTTGCATATCCGACATGAGGTTGAATGCTTCGATGATGTGATGCGACAAGGGGGCTAAACAGGTCCTGGCATGCTCATCAAACATAATAGAACGCAATTTTCTCACTTAATTTTATTAGTTTAGTATTTTTAATTCATGTTTGCTAGGTTATCATCCACATCTTAGCAATATAGTTTCCTTGATCGTTAGCTGAATCTATTATGACGTGTGATGTTATTGGTTCTTCACTCATAGTAGTTTTTTTGAGTCACAACATTTTGGATGACATGGTTTGCTTTGATGCTCTCTTGCATCTATCGCAAAGCCTCAGGTGGAGTTGCAAGCCCTTGTTTACCTCCTTTTGTCTTGAGAGATGTGCAATAGGCAACAATGCCATGTGGATTGAGCACAAATTGAATATCTATGTTTGCACCACGAGAGAGTAGGATTAAAATTGTTAGTGTACATATCTTTTGGTTGTCTTTGAAGCAGTAAAGTTGGTTGAGACATATATGCATCCAAGGCGTAGGTGTACCAAGTGGGTCATGTCGAGGCTATTGAGAAATGTGTCGAATGACGGCGCATGAAATTGTTGGTGTGCTTCAAAATTTTTGATTGCTATTTCCTCTCCTGTTAATGCTCAAGAGGAAGTAAAATTTGGGTTGATGCCATTGGTGGGAATGGAAAACCAAATCTGCAAGCATTTTTGCTTTACGAGAAGTTTTGCGATGTTTGTGCGTTTGCATTTCTTTGTTTTGGAGTTGAAATCTTGAGATGTCTATAGTAATTAATTTGTTGACGAATGACGCTTATGGCATTGGTTGAATCTTTGCAAAGAGTCGGAGTGTCTTTCCCCCATACGAGCCCGAGGTTATGCTGGCTTCCTCTGTTTTGGAATTCAGTAACAAATAAAAAATCTTGCAGCTAACCAAGTATGGTCATGTCTTTCTTCAGCAAAGTTTTGAGGTCTTGAAATTTGTGTACGTAGTATTGAGCAGTTGTGATTGGGTCAGATCGTATTAGTTATTGCAAGAAGAGGTCGTTGTTTGGAAAATGTGCTTTGTCGAGCATTGGGTTCAGCATTTGCAAGAGACTCGGAGTGTCTTTCACCCATAGAAGCTTGTGGTCATGCTGGCTTCCTCTTTTTGGAATTCAGTAACAAAGAAAAAATCTTGCAGTTGACCAAGTATGGTCATGGCTTTCTTCAGCAAAGTTTTGAGGTCTTGAAATTTGTGTACGTAGTACTCAGTAGTTGTAACTGGGTATGACCGTATTAGTTCTCGCAAAAGAGGTCGTATTAGTTCTCACAAGAAGAGGTCGTTGTTCGGAAAATGTGCTTTGTTGAGCATTTGGTTCAGCATTTGCAAGCATTATTGCAAAGGTAGCCAGAGTTCTCTGCTGCAAAAAATGTTATGAAGAAACAAGGAGGTCTAGATGTCTAAAGTGTCGCAAACAAACTTCTTTTGAGCTAGTTCTTGTAGTCGGCTAATGTTCGCAATTGCTTGAAATCACGGAATCTGATATTTGAATTTAAGAGTTGCTCAATATTGGTGTCTACAAGGGCTGATTTCGCATGTAGCACATGCCCCTTCGTTTGTGCTTTCCATATGTTTGTCTGATCTATGAGCGCGTATGCACTCTTGTGATCATAAATTTTTTTTGGAAATGATCACTCTTTGCAAAAAGAATCCTTGAAAATACTTAAGGGTGGAAATCCCTTGGAAGGCGCAACATTTACAATTCGGTGTTCAAAGTCTACAACTTGTTGGCTAGTATATATCCCATGAACTTTGTGTGAGTTTAAAGATCATCTTCATAAAAATTTTGTGGATCTTGCTCAATGCTCGACGCTCGTATCTTGCTCCTCTTGTATTTGCATCATGTGGATGTGGTACTTCCAAAGAGGGTTTATCTGCACATTATTTTCTTTGTACAATGGTGTTGCAAGTAGCTCATTGAGAGCGCTCGCATCATCAATGATGGATGCACCAATCCACTCATGTAGTTTTGCTTGTAGCTAAGTTTTCATTTGATAGTGAGTGTTATGGTTGCATTTTTTGGTCAAGAAGGGTGGCAATGCATGTTGCGTCCTCTCGACATCAGCGAACACGTTAACGACACTGCTGTGGAGCCCTAGTTTCCCTTCATAGTTTAGTTGTCTAATTTGAGCGAAGGGAATCCGTATGGAAATAAGATGTGCTTCTAGGTTGTTTAGTTTGTGTTTGCATGGTGTTTCCTGGTTCATTGGCATTTTTCTCTTGCAAAACTTAGGAACCTTGCCTCGGTTGAGATCAGAGTAGCATTGTGAGCATAGTTTTTTCCTGTTCGTAGGAATGTTTGATGTCTCAATGCCTTGGTTGCTTAGCATTACCTCAACTTCTTGTGGCATGTTCTTCATTGACAGTGAAAACTTCAAAGAGCCACAACAACGGAAGTCATTGGGTGTGTCCATGACTTGCCTATCGTATGTTGATTGTGCTGAAGGCGTTGCTTGCGATTGAGCCATACACTAAAATTTGCATCGGCAATGCTTTTGATGGAAGGTGGCTAGGTGGACGGTGTTGCTTTATTCACCACTATTGGAGGAGGTGTCAGATGGTAGTTAGATTTGATCCTGTATATATTTTTATCTTCCTTGTGCGCATGTGGAATAGTGCAAGGTTGCAATTTGCTTTGCAGGCAAAACATGAGTTGCATTGAGTAACTGTATCAAGTTGTTGACATCTTTCAAGGAGGATGATTGGAGTATGATTGTAGGTGGTGGGGTTGTTTCTTTTAAGAGCAATTTTTTTTGCCTACTCCTTGTTTTCTCAATTTTGAAGATAGTGGAAAGAGTTGTTCCATTGTAGGAAAGCAAAAGGAAAGTCGTCTTGTTAAATATCGAAAAGTGTTTCAAACAACTTATGAGCAAAGCACAAGATGTTGAAGAAGTGTGAGTCAATGTCATTAGCTGTTCTATAGGTAGCATATGCTCATCATTGGCCAATGAGGTTAGGACTGCAAGTGAAGGGTCGTCGGTTTCGACTTTTGTACTTGAAATATAGTACAATGAAGTGGTAGCAACGCCATTGTAGTTAGTGGACGGGTAACTTTCTAAAATGCATTTGAACACATCAGTGTTGTGCGGATATTTGCACAAAATAGTATTGTTTTGTCTTAAACCTTGTGAGTTTAAAAAGGTTATCTAAGTCCATAACTTATATCAAAAATCAAAACGAGAAATTGTGCACAGAGTTGGAGTCAAGGGCAAATGCAAGAGTACTTTCAAAGCTCTGTTATGAGTTCTAAAACAAAAGGTTACACCTACAAAGTGCACGATAAATAAATGTTACATTGTGCATTCAACGGCTATCACACAATTTGAACTATTGATCGTGAAGCTGCTAGAAGGCCGCATGGAGACAAGCCTTGCTCGTGCATGTTGAATTAAACTCATGTGCTTTGAGGAATGGCACACCCCAAGGGAGGATAGCATGGACGTGTGGGCCCTTGATAGTAACAACAACTAGTGGCCTAGTATGCATAGTGACGTGCCTAAAAAGGCAACAACTGGTGGAGCAAACCAATATGGGTTCAAAGGATCTCAGGTAACTTGATCACCACCACAAGTCTCGCATATGTACTCAACCAAGTTGGTATCGACGCCACTGACGAATTGGAGGACCCAAAAAACTTGTACCAATAAGCATTAGAAAAAGAAGAGGCATGAGCAAAAATGTGTTTACTTAGGAACAACAAGCAATATACCTTTGTCCCATAACCAAGGTGTGCAACTTAGTTAACAAAAGTCATTTTTTAGTTGTCTTTTGTTTCACCCTATGGAATGTCAGCTACAATGGTGAAGTTAGACACACAAAGTGTGTTCTTGTCATGAATGATACATTGTGCAAGGTGTACATAAGAGGTACATAACTACTCCCTCTTCATTTAATTCTTGGATGAGGCGAGTAAGTGTTTGAGCTCTTTGACAAAGGATAACTATAACACCACCACGAAATAAAAAAAGGTGTAATTGAAAGTTAATAGAACAAACACACGAGCAAAAGAAATTTGCTCACCATTGTGCAATCCTCTCATCGTGAGGACCATCGGCTATGATGAATTGATCACCGCTACCATCCAATACAATGGTAGTGAATTACCCCCTCCAACAAAGTTCTCAAATGTTGGTACTATTGCTCTTGCATTGGTTGGACAATTTGGGGGATGTGTGTGAGAGTTTACTTATCTATTACGTCATTGTTTACAATACAGTGTTCCTTGCTTGCTGCAAAGACTACTTACATGAAATGAGGACAATGAGCAAGTGAAGGCAAATCCTTTCTAGGGGGACTCTTTACATATGTTGGGTGAAATGCTTAGTGTTTGTTAACTACATTTCCATGTATAAATATTCTTTTTATGAGAGTTTGAAAGACAAACTTTATAATCAAGGAATCAAGGTTTGAGTTGCATGTTTTTTTTTGCATTGACGATTTCATGGAGCTTCCATTGTTTAGTACTTCATTTCCATGAAATCATATTGTGTTTGAAATGGAAAAAACATAAGACATGATGTAAACAATTCTTCTAGCAAGTGAGAGCAAAACTTTCAAGTGCGATAAATACAGTGGCAAACCTCGAGGCTACATAAATATAATACTTTAAATACCATCGAGCTTCATAGCTATTGTTCTACCTTATAGAATGTCAAATAAGATTTTATCTAACTAAGCACGAGGAAACAAAGTTCCTCCAATAAAAAAAGAAACAATGTTTAAAGCAAAACTAGGTGGTGCCATCTTGCGAGCTTGTAACAATGCTCTCGTAGTTGGCGATTGTCTCTCGCTATTGCCTATAGCTCGCACAAATTTACGAGTGAGGATAACACACGTGTTCACTTTAGAAGTCAAATGAGCATGCACGGGCACGTGGTTACAATGTTTTTTGCGCCCCACCTGAAAATAAATTTCACTCAAGTGACATGGCATCCGCAACATGGCATCCGTCATTACTTGACCAACACTAGGACGTTTTTTCAAATTCTGAAATCCTGTGCTTCCACATGGCACAATATACACCCTTAGATTTTTTAAATTCTGAAAGCCCAAAAGCTTTAAAAGCTTTTGAAAAGCTGCGTAAAAAGCCAACTCCGTAAAAAGCCAAGGCAAAACCTTTAAATATAGGCGAAACGGACATGTGCAGTCCGCTTAACAAGAGAAAGCAAGCCCACGAACGCGGAACGAGGCCTCTAGAGAAAAAGTCCGCTTGTTCTCTTCCCCGAGTGCCTTGCCCTTGTCCCCGTCTTTAGGCACCTTTGAGGAGGAAGGTTGCTTCTTATCCTGCCGGTGTTTCGGCCTCGGAGCAGAGAATACGTATTTTTGTTCCCCTCTTTCTTGTTGTTTTTCTATCTTGTTTCGCAAGCCCTCTTCCCCTATTGTTGCCCCCTAGCCCGAGTCATCAAAGCCTTCTCCAGATTGAACCGGAGTTTAGATATAGAGCTCTAGGACCAAGCGTAGCCAAGAAAACCGCCAAACGCTTTCCCGTAAGTCGAGCGGCGATGCTGCTTGCTCCACGGCGCGGGTGGGCCGAGGGGAAAGCCGTGGCATTCGCTTTTAGGCATAGCGATTCAAGGCGAGCAGCATCTAATTCCTCATCCATACAACAGATACCCATCCTTGCCAATCGAATTGAATAACAGAGTCCCATGAGGTGGGGCGAGAAGTAGTTGCACTGCGGGGACGATGGGCTCACTCTGTAATTTGATCCTATAATTCAGAGCTACGTGGATGCTTTTCCTCCACGTAGCCCCTCACCTTTCCGTTGTATATATATATTTCTATCTATTTCTGTATATACATCGATCACTACAGATATACATTCGGCTTCAGCGCTTTATTCACCCAGTTCATTCTGTAAAATTGTAACTACAACTGCTCGAAGATGCCGCCAAACGCTTTCCCGTAAGTCGAGCGGCGATGCTGCTTGCTCCACGACACGGGTGGGCCGAGGGGAAAGCCGTGGCTTTCGCTTTTAGGCATAGCGATTCAAGGCGAGCAGCATCCAATTCCTCATCCATACAACAGATACCCATCCTTGCCAATCGAATTGAATAACAGAGTCCCATGAGGCGGGGCGAGAAGTAGTTGCACTGCGGGGACGATGGGCTCACTCTGTAATTTGATCCTATAATTCAGAGCTACGTGGATGCTTTTCCTCCGCGTAGTCCCTCACCTTTCCGTTGTATGTATATATTTCTATCTATTTCTGTATATACATCGATCACTACAAATATACATTCGGCTTCAGCGCTTTATTCACCCAGTTCATTCCGTAAAATTATAACTACAACTGCTCGAAGATGTGTGAAGATGATTACCTTGATGGTTTGAACATCTTTGATCATTGGATTGTGTATAGCTTTTGTGCTTGAATTTATCATCTTTAGGAAATTGCACATATGCTAACCAACATATCCAAACATGCAGAACATGAGGAATGCATATTGACTAATCATGATTGTTTTTCAGATTCCAACATTCCAGCAAAGAAATAGGCGACTTCTCGTCGAGCTATGGACATCACAAAGGATACTCCACGTAAGTAGAATGTACGGTCATTTCAATTCTGAAATGTTTCTGCACCGTCTGTTGCATTAATGCGCTACACCTCCAACACTGGAGGTGACTATTCGAAATGGGGGGATGGCACGTTCCCCTATGATATATAATTTTTGGAGAGACATGTGCCGGCTCTCCACCATACATTACGTATGGTTTTTTTTTTTTCCACCTCATCTTGAGCACGCACACTTCTTCGCACATTTTGTTTCCGCAAGGGAACATTACATTTGCTTGGTTCGACCAACATACTAATCATGTCTGCAACACTTCTGTTTTCGAGATGTTTGCAGCCTCCAAGCGAGTGTCTTCTCCTAAAGGTACGCACAACAAAATGTATTTGCTTGATTCAAGTTATTTTATCAATTCTTTCACCTTCTAAAGATAGAGGTTCAGTCCATTTTGTTTTTCCTGTTGCGTTTAGACAAAACCACGTGATTGAAATTGTAGCAAAGTTTGGGATGGTTTTTATTATTAATCCCTGTAGGTGTTTAAACCCGAACATAAGACATCGATTCATGTCACGATGTAGAAATGACCACCGGAAACTCTTTCGAACATGACCATTCGTCAACGCTCAGAGCAGCCAGAGGTCGAGCTATTCAACTTGATATAACATCAAGAAAGATGTCCTTGAGGCCAGCTACGTCATCGTGGTTGACCATCGCAGATAGATACAAGCAATGGGTTAGTAATTGCGCGGCTATTTTCTCTAGCCTTCAAATCTGCGGTGTCTGTGGCATAACCACGCTACTGTCTGCAAACCAAAGGATCGTTTCTTCGCAAGGCATAGGCATCTCGAGCCACAGCGCCGCACTCGGAAACATGATACTTTTGGATGCCTGCGAGAATATGGGCATGCAAGTGACTTACTGGAAATGCCAAAGCTGCATACGAGATGCCCAGTGGAGTAGATACATTGTGCGGTTGATGCCACAGTACTCTCGGCAGTTGCTTAAAACAAACCACCTCCACACGCAACTGCTAAGCATCATAGATATATCCATTTCAGTTACCACGACTGCAAATGCGATTGCTCGTGGCACACTCGATCGAAGGTCACTTCTAGACAATCCTCTGATATCTTGGCGAAACGTCCCACTAAGCTCGGCTGAAGAAATCGTGACGAACGAGCTGTCAGGTGTGCTCGCATACAACATCGAGAACAATCCAATATTGCGCAAGTACAATTCTTTAGCAGAGCGATTAAGATTTCACTCACCCGCATCCTTTGATAGTTGAACCAAGAGTCCCTTGTTTCAGCTATCACGGCAGTGTTGCTACTCAACATCCTTTGTAGACAGTGGTGGACACCAATCAATTTTCTGTGCATTTTTGACACTAATCGTTGTTCCTAATATTCTAAAGCTTTGTATGCTATGAACTAACAATTCTGCTCACTTGGATGTGCTGAAAATCATTTGCGACTTCCGTCTTCAAATCAACATGGGAAGCCGCTCCGGTGGCTTTTGACGGTGAGCAATAATCCAGAAGAGACGATGTCGCTCCATTCAGAGCTTTCCGTGTTGGCTCACCATCTGGAAATTCTATTGGGAGAGTAGCGACTGCTTGCTCTAAGGTGTCAGATAATGATTTCTCTCCCAAAGGAGAGTTTACGGAGTCCTATGGGCGTGTTGGTGAGGCTGCTTTGCACCCTTTTTGCTTTCAATTTTGCTTTGTAGCAAATAGTAGCGAAACACTAGGGGCAACAATTGGCCTTCGTGATATTGATTTAGTACCTCGAGTAAGATCTCCACACCCGAAGACCAACTCCACATCCGGTATGAGGCCTGGATAAAATCTCAGCAACAGGTGTAGGAAACACCAAATGCTAAAAAAGCTTTAGTCTGGTAACAATTTCTGTATGGTTCCACAAATAGTCTTTAAATTAGAATCGATCCCTTGAGTCAAGGTAAAGACATGGATTGGCGTAAGCTCGTTACTCAAAAGCGAAGAGAACAAGAAAACGATCGGAAGAGCAAGGAACCAAGCACGTTGATCTCACATGGCCTGTCATGCGAGCCCAGCTCCCCTTGTTGAATGCATTTCGAGCCGTCTTAACAGGGCACCCGGATTTTATGACCACTCGAAAAGAGGCACCAAAATCCCAAGCACGTTGTCAAAGCTACAGTGAAATTCTATTGTTTCTCCATGGAGCGAGATCCTCGTGGATCCACCAAAAGTAGGAAGGGCAAACGGATGTCACGCTTTGATTGGAAGCATCCTTAACTGGAGCTTTACCTTCTTCATGTATGGAGTTTTACGTTCTTCAAGTGTACTGGAGGAGGGACAAGTAGAGTATCTACAACGATTTTTTGCTCGAGCCTCTTGGCAGACTATATGCTAGAGTCATTGAGAAGCCGGCGAAGGCTCGGGAGGTACAAAATTCCAGGGAAGTGTAGGGAAGTCGGCCAGAGATTGAGAAGTCGGCCGAGGCTCGGGAGGTGCAAAATTCGAGGGAATCCAAATCACAGGCTGTAGCAGCAGAAGGATCACGTAGATGGAAGTGAAACAAGTTAAGAGAATTCCATCTCAAACACTACGTTGGGTGTCAACAACAACGATAAGAAAGGTGCAAAATCGAAAGGACAAATTGGATGAGTAAGAAGACGGACCTTATAGATCATGAAGGCAAGGAAAGAGGTGGTGAGAAGGGTGGAAAGAAGAATGAGGAGGAAATGAGGAGAGCGGAAGAATGGCTCATGGGACTTACTAGCTCCCATGGAAAGAAGAAGAAGCAGCATATGTGCATCTTGAGTCCTCAAACCATTGCAGGTATCTTGGAACTACACGATGAGACAGCTCCCTTCGAGTTAATGTCAATAGCGGAATCTCAGCCTGAGCTCCTGCTTTTGCAAAACATGGTGGACCCCGCGAACCGTCGCGCCTTTGATGCAAGGGACAAGCATGAGTTTGCCTCCATACAGCTACGGGGTACAGAAATGCTTTCAGAGAGGGTCGCTTCATTCCACGTCGACGGAGTACCAGCAGCTGGCAGTGCGTGCGTTGACATAACCATGGAGTCAGCAGTGTTCCCCTTCCTGTTCCCTTTCGGACGGGGCTACTATGATGGCTGCATACAGTTCAGCAACTATGTGAAAATGAGAATATGCACCTTATTCTCTATCTACACGCTCTACAAGCCGTACTTGTTCATCATGTTCCAGTTAAAACAGGTAGTGATGATTGCCAATTCAAGCAACTCTACATGCTTGCAACGAGACATCGACCAATATAGGAAAGCCAACCCTGCCATGACCGATGAAGACACAATGAGACACGTGCTTCGCTACAGCATGCCATCAACAATGCCGGGGTCCCCATCGTGGCATCGACGGCAACTGAAGGACGTCATAACGATGGTCGATGCTTGGGGCCTCCCAGATTTCTTTCTGACATTCACTGCAGACGAGGTCACCGATACACGGTGGCAAGAAATTAATGTGATCGAGAGCATCGCAACACATTATAATGCGCAATTCACTTGGAAGGACTGTCCTGTTGAATGCGTGGCACTTTTCCACGCACGCTTCCACATGTTCATGCGCAAGCATTTGCTTTCATCCGACGGTCTGCTTGGCCGAATACAACACCATGTCGTTATTTATGAGATACAAAACAGGGGCTCCCTACACACCCATGTCATATTGTGGGTCCACCATGATGACCGTCAACGAATTGCAAATGAGATTGCGGCTTAGGTCCCCAGGGACGAGGCCCTGGATCCTCGAAACACAAGGCTGCGAGAACTAGTTCTCAGGAAGCAGTTGCAAGTATGCAGGAAAGCGTGCTACGTCGGACCGTCACACCACAGTTGCAAGCATGGCTTCCCTTTCGCAACACCTTTCTATTGATATTCCAGATTCTTTCAAAGGCAAATATGTACCCAAGAAAAACTTCAGCATAGCAGTACAAGTTCTTCGCAAAGATTGACCACCTCCTTCAGAACAGAAGATTTTCTCATCCTATTCTCCCACAAATATCTTCCATATTACCAAGACAGTATTGCGTTCCTCATCATAAAGATGTATGATGACTTTTGTTGAAAGAGCATCATGTAGTTCTATATGCAGCACATCCAGGCATTAACAGAACATACAGGTTACTCAGTGTAGCTTATTGCTGGCCTCAAATGAAAAGTGTGGCATTAAGATGGTTACGTCTTGTTTGTCTCGCCAACAAATGAAAGCAAGCAGAAGACTACCACTAGGACTCCTTCAGTGCTTCTTATTCCAACTAAAAGATGGGAAAGCATCTCCATGAATTTCATTACAATTGCTCATTTCTTCAAATGTAACGCAGAGATTATGGTAATCATTGATCGATTGTCCAAAATGGCACATTCCGCCTCTTGTAAAAGGAGTGCTCAAGCTCCGAACATTGCATGGTTATTCAGACAATTGCTCGTTTCTTCAAATGTAACGCACAGATTATGATAATCATTGATCGATTGTCCAAAATGGCACATTCCGTCTCTTGTAAAAAGAGTGCTCAAGCTCCGGACATTGCTTGGTTATTCAGACAACACATTTTCCAACTCCATGGCCTGCCAAAGCACATCATATCAAACAGAGATTACTAGTCACTTAAAGATTTCTCTGTTGGAGTCTTTGGGGACAGCATTACTATTATGCAGGCAACCACGGTCTCAAGCGTTTGCCAATGGCATTGTTTCCAACGAATCTTCAAAAGTACGAGGTGCTGCAATTGAACTGTAAGGATGCAACTTAGGTGCTGCGCAGTTCAAAAACAATGCCTTACAAACCTCTTGTCAAAAGAGGTGATGCCAAAGAATCGTCCCAATTATGTGGGACTTAGAGGCAATGGCCACCCCCTCACACATTCACTTTGAAGCGGTCCACTTAAATGCACTTAACGGTCCAAAAAATGCCAAAATATTCCATTCTCTGCAATGAAAGTGCAGATCTTGGCTCTTGCATAGAAAACTCCAGCATCACATGCATGATATGCTCTTCTATCCCTTTGCTAGGCTGTTAATGATGATGTCATCAACAAAAAACAACACAAAATGAAATAATTAAGGCTGAGGACTCTTGTTCACCAGAGTTACAACACCATGATCGGTTCGTTAATTAGTCAAAAGGGCATTGTTTTAGGTTAGTGCACCCCTCTCTGCGAAAGACTGTCTTCTGGTCATCACAGCTTTTTATTCCGACCTCATGGTTTTTCATGGCGGCCTTTTTCAAATCTCATATGTCGATGCACAGCCTGTAAAAGCCTTCCTTCGTCTTTACTTCAAGGCTTGGCATCCATGATATGGATCCTCTTCACAATTCATCAGCATACTAAGGTACAATTGATTCGACACTAGGCCCAATATGCAAAGAACAAATCTTGTTTGTTCTTTCTGAACACATGGCAACAAGAAGCATGCTACAAGATACATTTCCCATGAACCAGCTTACAACTATGAAGTTTTAACATTCCTTGCCGAGCCTGTCCAAAGGGGAAACCACCCAATCTGCAAGATCGAGAAGCATAACAACGATCTTCGTCTCAAAACGCCGAAGTAAAATATGGAAAAATCTTCAGTTTGTCATCGCCTGGGTTGTCACCTGCTACAATTACGAGGCGAGAGACGAATTTTTTTCAAAGAAATTGCACATATCGGACCTGTGGTTCTCCAGGAACAATGTTGATACAATCCTTGCAACCTTGAAGTTGCTCCGTAGCAATAAGAGGTCGCACATGGACAGCCACTTTCACTGCTTGGGTCGCTAAATCCTTCTCAGCCGGACTATTGCCACCCCGTGGGCCGGGAACATCAGCCACTAAAGTTCCATTGCCGCTAGTCATTGTGTCAATTGGCGAACGAGAGCAACAGCCTTGTTCAAGAGCGGTGGGATTGAGAGCATTGAATCGCCCCTGAGAGTAGCAAGCAACGATACAGTTCGTGTGCACGACGCTTCATCATTCTAGATCGTCAGACCATGATGACATGCAGCTGCGTAATCTTCCTTCTCGTTGTGTGTGTTTCCTCGAGCATAGAGTTCCGGCAACTGTCAAGCTAAGTTTGGAATTCTCTCTGCTGAGTGCTTACAGAATCAAGTAACGACGCAAAGAATCCAAGATGTGCGAAGAATGGAGCCCAAGCGGAAAGGGAAGTCAGGAAAGGGTCCCTGCGAGCGCCCATGATTGCAGGAGAGGTCCATCTGCCAATTCCAAATGCAGAAGCTTTCCGTAGACGCAGACCCCGATGAAGATCGTGCCCCCGTTGGAAAGGCTTGCTGCGATCGAGATGATGCGTTTGCTCTGCGCTCTCGCCCTCGCCCCCTGCCACCCGAGCGCCGTCCCAGATTCTTTGTCTCCACGCCCTGCTTGTCCACGCGCGGCCTTTGTCCTGAGCGCCTAAAAAGGCCACGAGAAGCAGTTATTCATGCGAAGACCGGACGACTCGTGTTGTTGTTGTCATCGCCAGCAGTTTGCTTTATCGACGACGCATTGCATCTGCATTCTGGAATCTGCATTCAGGACAAAATATCGCATTCATCACAACCACCGCCCGTGTTTTCCACGCCATCGGGACTGCCTGCCTTAATCAAACGCTGCTTTCCAATTGTCCATCCCCCTCGACAGGATTCGCGCGCACGCCTCAAGTTATTAGCTCATCCAATTGCGCCGTGGATGGATTAAACATAATCCCCCGACAATCCCCATCGGTCCATACAAGCAGAGATCCGCGGAAGCCCACGCGCAACGAACTCCAGCTGCCAAAGCTGCAGAGGCATGTTCGCAATCCGATCGCGAGGATTGGACACACTAAAATTGCCAATATCACGTCCGATTTCTCGGACGATCGATCCTGCGATGACGGAAAGCTAATATGTATCAGCAATTCTTTGATGAAAGGCGACGGAGCTAGCCATCAAATGCGCCGGGAAACCAGCAAAATTTGCATTTTCCTATCAAATCCGGAATTGGAACCGCCTATGTGTCTACGGCCAGATGAGATGTTGTCGTCGTTGAATCAAATTCAAAATTATGCTACAAATAAGATGCATTCAATGCACCATGGCCAGGCATGGGCAGCTCTAGTCTGTAAACACCCTAAAATTCCAGCTCTAGTCTGTAAACACCCTAAAATTCTGAGTACCAAATTCCTAGAGACGCTTGTGTACGGATTTCCACCCTTGTGTCATCATTGGACCTCTAAAAGCCTGTTTCTGCATGTTCACAATGCACGCACCTAGTGGCTTTTTCTCACACCTCACTCGTTCCAGCATGCCAACATTAGTGCACGTTTAGTAACAAGGCATTTCCATGTAAGGGCATCGTACACCTTGAGTTTGTTGAGAGGCTCATCTCGCAAAGATTTTTTGGTTAACATTGGGAGAAATGGCGAAGTTAAGTGTAAAAATAGCGGAGTGGATTTCAAGCAAATCTCAACCACTCTCCTGCCCCCTTTGCCTTGTTGCCATGCTCCTACAAAAGAGGAAATTAAATTCATTTCAGTAGCTCCTCCAAATATGCGGACTTGTTCCCACCCCGTTCCCACAAGCAATGTCCATTGATTTCATCGCTCCATCACAGGAATGTGCTCTCACCCAGGTGCGAGCTTGGATCCATCCAATTTCGTTGGATCCATCCTCACATTTCAGGTGTGATTGACATTTCCACATGTGCAACCTCTGGACTGCCAACCAACTCCCACCACAAGGCCTCTTTTATTTTGGTGGGTCTTGATGTGAGCTTGGGCGAGAACACCACCTAAGCGTGTGGCTTGGGTGGCCAATCCTCCTTCCGCCACCACCGCAAGGCCACTTCACCAATCGCATCCACCCACTTTAGTTAATTTAGTTCAATTAGTTTAGTTACGTTAATTTACTTGTGTAGTTTTGTATATTTGATTAGGCTTAATCAAACATGAATTTTTTCAATATAATGCTAATTTGGTTTTTATCATGGCATTTTTCTATGCCAAAATAGAAAAATGTAGGCTTTGGAACCATGCTCATTGACGCTCTAGATTGAGAGTTACGGATTTAAAAAAAAATCCTACCCATCATGTAGCCATTACAAATACCTCGAATGTAAAATCGAAACTCATTAGTACTAGTACTCCCCCCATGATGAAATTTATTAAACTAAGCTCATTCACCCACACCCATTGATTAATAATTATGTGCCCTTGCTAAACATAGGTAACCCGACCCTTTGGAGAGACCTTTTTGATTGGATAAATGGGCAAATAATGACATCCCAATCCTCTGATCTTGCAAATGTTGAATCTCCCAATGAAGATCAAATTATTCCAAGGGTACCAGTCAACAAACTGGGTGAATACTTTGAGAGTGATGACATGAATGCAGTGTTACCCATCTCATACCATGATCACAAAGCTACGGTGATCTTAGATGGAGGAGCAGGTGTTAGCATCACCACCAAACAATGTTGGAAAAAGTGGGGAAGGCCCAATCGAGAGAGTACTTCCTTGGTAGTGAAGTTGGCTAACGGTGGAATGGCCCAACCTATATGAGTACTCAAGGACATTAAAGTCAAAACCTTTGGACTCACATATCGAGTGTCCCTTGTTGTAACGGATTTTCATAAACAACCTAGGTATGATGCCATACTAGGAAGACCTTTCTTACGTACAGCATGATTGATTCATGATTGGCACTCCAACAATGTTTATCTCTGAAAAGATGAGCAAGTCATGAGGGTAGATCTCCAAACATGGAAGGCTTAGCCTATGTCCAAAAATCTATTTACAGCTAAATCTAATACCACCAATAGGTCTATGTTGGTAAGGATGCTCGAAGCATGTAAGGAAGAGAATAATGAGAAGGAGAGTGAAGAATCTTGGTGTACTCCTTTACCCAAGATAAATGACTCACTAAATTGGATGCATGCATTGGCCACGATAGATTTTCCAACTGCTAATGGAACTCAAATGATGCACCTTGACAATAATCAACCTAATCCCATTACACCTTTTTACAACATAAGAGTGATAGTACTTGATGAAAAGGAATAGCCAATCGCTAACTCTATTGTTGATAAGGAGACATCTCAACTTTGGGTGGAGCTAAAATCAACAGGTCCAACATGCCAAATCCAAGCCTTGGTAGATATTCAAGCAAGCCACAACCTCAGCTCCTGGGAGACATTAAAGTGTCTTGGAAAGGTACACTTTGAAGTATGTGATTCTAAGTTCAACCCATAGAAGGCACTTCAATTGATGTGGTTGGTTCTTTAATGTTCGATGTTTCCCTAGGCAATCACCTTGTGTCTTGCAAGTTTTTTGTAACCCTTGTTAGGTACCTTAATGGCACCAGCAATGCTTGGTAAAATTTTGATCCAAGATACTCACAGAGGGTTGTTTATTGGTGAAGAGTCAACCCATCAAGATGCAGCAACTATTGGCGAGCCAACCAATATTCAAGCCTCAACATTGACATCCACTTCAATCTCCCAAACTTTACAAGAACCTCACCAACAAAGAAGGCAAAGAAGAAGAGCAACCGAGCAAATCTGGGTCCGAAAGGATCTACTTAATAAGGGCCGCATACAAACTTTCGACACCAATATAAAAGTTACGATTCTTAACAAAACTAACATGAAAACATCATTACTAATAGCATGGTTGGTTCATACTAATTCATGGTTTTCCAAAATGGGCGTCGATTAGCTAGGGTTTTTTATGTCATCATTTTCTTAATGAAAGCTCATTTGGTGATGAAAGGTTCGAAATAAATTCAACCCTATAGAAGCCCTTCTTAGTATATGCTATAAACTTCGTCTCCTACTATATTATCGGTGTTGGGTGCATGTAGTGTGCAAGTATTGTGCCTCTTTTGTTTTGGCCACTTTTTGCATTTTCAGTCTCTTTTGCATGTCTGACTATATGTTGAATAAAGTCGGGAGCGTATCGCCCCTCTTTTCCTTTCAAAGAAAAAGAAAGGAAGGAACTTGAAGAAGACAAAGTTGTCACCATGTTTGCATATGAGAGATTATTTTGCCATGTGGCAGTAATGACTCAAAGGATTGTCACCTACGGACCAGAGTAACTTGACTTCTAAGGTGGTGTACCACCTAATTGATAGTATTGACAGTGACATTGTCATTGTGGGTACGACCCTTCTATTTCTAATGGAAAGTAATCTTGGTCATTGTCATTAGCTCAAAAATCCCATATAGTCCCTTTAAGTATGTGTGTGTGAGAGAGAGATGTAGATCTCTCTCTCCACACACACGTGACTCAAAGGATTGTCACCTACGGACCAGAGTAACTTGACTTCTAAGGTGGTGTACCACCTAATTGATAGTATTGACAGTGACATTGTCATTGTGGGTGCGACCCTTCTATTTCTAATGGAAAGTAATCTTGGTCATTGTCATTAGCTCAAAAATCCCATATAGTCCCTCACGTGTGTGTGCGTGTGTGTGGAGAGAGAGATCTACATATAGATCTCTCTCTCCACACACACGCACACACACGTGAGGGACTATATGGGATTTTTGAGCTAATGACAATGACCAAGATTACTTTCCATTAGAAATAGAAGGGTCGCACCCACAATGACAATGTCACTGTCAATACTATCAATTAGGTGGTACACCACCTTAGAAGTCAAGTTACTCTGGTCCGTAGGTGACAATCCTTTGAGTCATTACTACCTTCTACCTATTAACCATTTACAAAATGAGGACATGCAAAAGTCTGGAGGAAGCCACATGTCCTCATTTGCAAACTCTTCTATTTTGATTTTTTGCATGCCGACATGTTCTCATTTGCGAACTCTTGGATCTTAGGAATTTTTGCGTGCCGTTTCATGTCTCAAAGCACCACATCAAGATTCACCGTTTCATTTCTCCCCCACCCAATCTCTTCTTCCCCATTTGCATCCCCCAACTAATCTTCTCCCCCATTACTAGCCACTAGATTGAAGGCTTTCATCACAACAATGCATCCCTCCCACGTTCCAAGAAGCAATCTACTCATTCCTTCAATGTTAGCATTAAGCGGGTGTAAAGAAATGTAATATTAACATTTAATTGTAATTATTGAACTATTAATCACGAATAGGCATATGTCCAAAGGATGTGTTGTTCCATGATACGAACTATGTAAACACCTTATTCATCAATATGACGTATCGAGGTTTACCTTTCTTGTCTGTCTCTATCTTCTCTTCTATTTATCTCTAGATTTCTACATTCCAAGTCACAACCAACGAAGGAGGATGTTAATTGGCAACTGGACCAAACCTTTGTGAGGAAGCGTTTCTGAAATCAGTAGATTGGTCAATTTGCATCTCGAGTCTCTACATTAATTTGCAAAGCAAAACGTCTAGATTTGCAAATTTGAACGTCAAAATGTGCAGGACGGTCTGGCAACATGTTGATCACCTTTGCTCCACGCCATACAAACTATTTACAAGTTTCTCAGGCAGTGGATTAACATGCAACCTTGCACATATATCTAAGGTGACAGTTGACTCAATAGCCACCCATTTGCTTATTCCCATCACATTCCATGTGGGGAATTAGGGCTTTTTAAAGCTTAATCTTCTCGCCACCATGGTAGATGCTCTTTAGGAAGCTCAAAATGGGTAGATTGGGATAGCATTGTGGATTAGATGGTTCCAGCCTCTTGCAAATACCACCTCAAAACATGATGCCAGCAGCAACGCGCAGGTGTCCCACTACATAATCCCTTAGAGAGCTATCACTCCATGTCCAAGTACTCAAATCTAGGAAATTGCTTGGGAAAATTGAGGGAATTCACCACAAAGTATCACCCCTCCTCTTCTACTAATAGAGGAGTCAGGTTGGAGCAAGTTCGTTCACATCTTCTACTAATAGATTTTGCTAGAGAATATAAATGCACACAGCTTTGATCTCCTACCTCAAATCCAATGTACTCAGTTCTCTCTAAACACCCTTAAACAGTGATCGTTATTCTCTCTCTCTCTCTCACACACACACATGTATATATGTATGTATATATATACATACTTACATATATGTATACATATATACACGCACATGCATGTGTGTATGTATTTATAAATATATATATATAACCATGCTCACTCTTCTACTTTTGTGATGGCTCTAAGTGCTTCAGTCTCTTCTTGTTCTTTCCTTTGTTTCGTGGCTTCAACTTCTTGTAATGAGAGCAACTTGGGCCGTTCCAAGTCCTTCTTCTATTTGCAGTGGCCTTCGGTGATGCGGGCCATTGAGCTGCTATAATTGCCTCCACCTCTTTCTTCTTTTTCTCCTTAGGATCAATTGGCTCTTATTTGAAGGATTTTCCCTTCTTACTAGGGTGGAAGCTTTGAATTTTGGGGGCAAGGCAACTTTGTCCACAAGGCCATATCTAGAGGGTGCTTGCTTCTCCAACATATGATAAATGATGAGCATCAATATCATCAGGTTGTTGAGTTTATTGATGTGCCCATCCAAGAACTTTTTGAGGTTGGAGTGATAATAATCCACCCAGTTCGTAACCTATGGGACATGTAACCTGACGAGGATATTTAGGGTTATGTTGAGGTAATGCTCTGACTCTGTGAGGTTCGTTATTAGCAACAACAGTTGGGCAACTCAAACTAGTCTCTATAGGTCCTACTTGAGAGTGGCGATGAAGGGTACATGGCCTCTAATCTTCTTGGAGTCATCGTTCACCATGTCCCTTAGTTTCACGTCCAGTTGCCTTTGGTGTGTGAACTTTTCTTTGGCCAGCGGCAATCCATATGCAGTCCACACCACATCAATGTTGAAGTGATGCCGTTGGGGCTGGTTGTTCTTGTCCTTGAGGATGGTAGTGTGAGAGGCCATGTCGTAGAGTGAGAGGAACTCTCCTAGCAACTTCATGTCGAGGTGGCACGGAACGTGATCTGCAATAGGAGATAAACTGGCAAGATGTAGGTAGTGTCACACTTTGGGGTCTCTAAGGACCTGGTAGCATGTGGTTGTGTGGTAGGTGAGCTTATAATCCACCCTTGCATAAGTGAAGCAAGAGTGGATCATAGTATCTCCAAGCTCTTGAAGCCAATCTACTCTTAGGGAAGAGAGCAAGGCCTGTGAGATGGTGTGCTCACCCTTAGTGAATTCCACTTCTTTTTCTTGGATTGGGTTTGAGTGGAAACCTCACCCTCATCATGGAGCTCATGTTCCTCTTGAGAAGAGAATGAGAATCTTGAGATAGTAGACGGTAGTGGTGGTGGAGGGGGTGGACTGAGATGATGAGGCAGGTTGAGATACAGGTACGGAGTGGGAACTTGGGCTGACTACATCCATGCGAAACAGTTCAAACCAAGGTTAATAGAGAATTGTTGGGACAGGTTACACATGAAGGAATCTTCTGAAGAGGAAGAATCCAAGATCATGAGGTACAGAGACGGGTTGGAATTGGCAAAAAGAAGCTGGAATGGAGCTCGGAGGTGGCAAAAAGCAGGTTGGATGATGGTAGATGGCTAGCAGAAAATCTAGAAAAATTTGGTAAGAACCTAGACCAAATAGATAACATGACATGGGGGTGCCCAAGGGCCTCCTTTTATAGTTTTTGCTATCATGGGGTCGTCAAGATAGGAGGCTAACATGACAGTGTCGAGTTACTAGCATCAGGTTAGGGATGTAAGCCAATGGCCGTCGAATTAGGAGATTAACGCACAAGCATCGGGTTAGGTAGCTAAGTTGGTGGACACCGAGTTAGGCTGGTAAGTTAGGGACATTAGGTTACATGGTTAAGTCGAGGGACATCATGTTACATGGTTAAGTCGAGGGACACCGGGTTAGGGGATTAACATGATGAACATTGGGTTAGCTAATTCGATGCTACGAGTTAGGTAGTCCTTAATGAGATTTCCCTTAAAGTATTCTTTCATGCCGTAACTTGAGTAGTGTGCCCTATGGGGATTTCATATGCATGCCTTGCTATTCTTATTCACCTCAGAGGTGCTCAACAAATGGAAAAATTAAAATCCTAGTCACCTAGATGGGACTGGTGCTTAAGCACTCACGTGAGTGATGTGCCTAACCTATAGACTCACCTAGGACTTAGGGGTGCATGCACTTGAGTTGAAGATGAATCTTGAATATGTGGTGTTAATGCATACCTTGTTAATATCCACGAGGAGCAGGCTTGGAGCTTTGTTGTAAGCCTCATGTGGCTACTAGGTGAGGGTGGTGCAAATTGGTATGCTTGCTTGGAACCTTGGATGTTACTTTTTGTGCAAGATTCCATTTGCTTGGATTCCATAGGCTCTTGTGGGACTACCTCCTTTGTGGTAGCAGGTTCTTGTGTCTTTGTGGCCTCCACAGTCGAGCTTGTAGTGGGGCAAGTTGGAAGAATTGGCATTACCCTTGGCAAAGAGGAAACGGGCATACCTTGAGCTATCCCGCAAGAAGGTTCGTGTGGCTGCCCCTCTTAGATGGACACAGGGTCTTATGGAGCTTTTGGGATGCTTTGCCACTTCCTAACATCATACAATTGGACTACCCTTGGCACCATTTGAGGAATTCACTTTTGTGGACTCGGGGGTATAGGGGGAGCCATGTGACAGGTTTTTGTGGCTCCTATTGTTGGAGTTGAGGGTGGAGTGGGGATTCTGTCACACTGATACTTCGTTACTTGTTGAAGCCTTATTTGGATGCAGATGTGGCAATGCTAATGATGGACCCTTAGCTTGAGGTCCACTTGTGGAGTTTGTGAGGCATGTCTTGGGAGGCTTAAGTACCCAAATGTGACGGTTGCCCTCGTAGTAACCTTGGGCCTTTAGAATCCTTGTGGGGGGACCCACTATGTAAAGTCTTTTACCGATGCCATCTTGAGCGTTGCTTTGGATTATGCCTTGGAGTCGAGGCGGATGTGCATCGAGGCCCTTGTGAGAGAGGAGTCGTCACTCAGTGAGGCTTATGCTTGGGAACCCACACATAATCATTGCCCTAGTAATGACCTTGCAATCTTGTGGAGACCCATTGTGTATGAGTCTTTTGCTTGGGTCATGCTTAATGGGGTTTCCTGGAGCATCCTTTTGGCAATTTTGGGGGATGTGGTGGCAAGGCTTGAGGTGGAGGTGGAGCCGACCGGTGAGGCCTATATTTGGATACCTAGACATACTTGGGTTAGCTAGGGCAGTTAGGATCCCTTACCTTCTTTTGCTTTAATGTCGGGTCCTTGGCAACCTCCCTTGCATTTCTACCCTTAGAGGTCGTAGGCACTTGGGTCTTATTGTCCCCCTTTGTAGGAACTATAGGTTGTTGAAAAGGGACTGCTACTACAACATGTCTTGAAAGTGCCACTACGGAAGTACGACTACTGCAAGTGAGAGTGGTCATGCATTGGCACCAATTGATCTGGCAATTTGTTAGCCAATACCACCCTCCGCCTAACACCAATTTCTCTTCAATTGTTGTTATGGGTAACATGTAAAATATTTCACATACAACATGTTTATTAATAGCAACATCAATAGTTACGTACCCAATGGCACGTAAGTATTTCACATCAATGGCATGCACTTCATCATGATGGGGATTAAGGACACCTGCGGAAAACACTCCCACACTTCTTGCACCATGAAGGTTATGTCTCGCACCTGGATCAATGAGTGCTTCATAGGTTCGTATGGCTCACCCCTTGTCCTATAGCTACACAGACACCCTAGCAAGATCTGCAATTACATCATCAGATTCCACTATTGGTTCTAGGGTATAGCCTTGTACAAAGACTTTTCTTTTTATCTTGGCATTCCAGACCTTGGCCTCCTCTATGGCCTGTCTTTTCATTCTCTCCACTTTCACTTTTAGCTCCTTATGTTGGTGGATTGCTTTTGTAGGGATTGGAGCATGAGAACCATAATATCTCTTCATTTGCTACCATTAAGGTAGCTGTCCATCTCTACGCCATCCAAGGTGATGATCGACTTGGCAGCATTGGAGGTCCAATGCAAGTGAGACCAAAGCAGATGCTTTTACAGCACTAGCAGCTTATCACAACCTGCTCACTCTTCCTCTTCCAATCAGTGGCTACCAATATGAGTCCATCTGCTCAAGGGTCTTCCACCATAGAGCACAGAGTAGTGGACAATCCTCCCACAACATTGTCACGAGGGCGTGAGTTTTTAGGCTTGCATGTGGGACCACGGGGAAATGAAGTGGGTAGGGCCTTGGGTTGCTTGGTGTGCTAGAAACCCTAGCAATTAATGCCCTGGGGGTAAAATTTGAAGTTTGTACCCAGAAAGGGATACATAACCTTACAATTCAAGTTGGTCATTGGATTGGTCTTTAAAAGTGCCCCACAAGAGGGGGTATTGGGGGCAAATGAAGAAGGGGATGTCACGTGGCATCTCCCATGCCATGATGAATTCGGAAAGAATAAACTGGAAGAAATGGAGAAAGCACTTGAGGCAATGGGTGTCGATGAGGGGGAAGCACCTAGTTGGAAGAAGATCGAAGGAGGTTTGTGGAGCTGTGGGTTTGCCTGGCGCACACGTGAACTCACAGAGCTGAGAGTGGTGTGTACAGATCTCATATAGGCGGTTGTACGGATCACATACGGGTAGGTACGGCGCTGATGACCGTACGGGTCTGTGTGCATAGGCTAATGGCAATACGGATCTGAGCACTTGGGCTCACAGCTGGTTGTACAGGCTGCTTCACGCTTAAGCATAGAGTCCGTACGGTGAACATAGCACCTGCATACGGCATCTCATAGGGCTGCACATCATGTGTATGGCTGCCGTTAGTGATCTCGTACAGCGTGCCATAGGAGATACCAGCTGGTAAGGGATTGTGTACGGACAGCATATGCTTGATGTATGCCTTCCCTACAGGCAGAGTTCGGGCTGAGAATGAAAGGCATAAGACCATTGTACGGAAGCTACATGGGCAACATACGTTAGCTGGCCAGGGACTGTACGGGAAGCTGCCAACGTGGCAGCATCAGAGTTTTTTCTCCTTTGATTGTGACTTGTGCATGTGGGCTGCTCTGTGAAGGGCTGGCCAGATACTTTGATGCATTTGTTGAACAGGGGATCTCACCACTAGGGAGCTCTTCTATTTGTGCGAGCTGTCGGTGATGCTAGCTGAATGCTTGAGCTTCTATTTCTTCTTTGAGCAGTTCGGGTAGTAAAGTGGAGGAGTGAGTCCTCTCTGTTGATGTGCATAAGCTCGTGTATGAGCTGTTCATATTGCCTTGGAATTGGCTATGCAACACAGTCTCAGGAAGTACTTGTAGCAGACATAGGGATTGTGTGATTAAAAGAGAATTGGTGACGACAGTCTGAGGTGTTTGCAAGTACTTGGGACAGCTATGGACGCTTGTCACTTCTTGTGGTGAAAGCAGTGCCCAGCAGGGCTGGTGTATGGGCTAGCAAAGCCTTCTGATAGTGTGGAATGCACTGAAGGCTAGAGGATTCAATCCATTGTAAAAGCCCATCTTTTAGGGTATGCTGAATATTAAATAAATACCGTAAGGTGCGCGGCCAATCTATGTCCTTGAATAAGAGTAGGAGCATTCTAGCCCCCATCTGGTGCTTTCTATCTTGTTGTGGACTTGTTGTGAGTTAATACTTGTTGGTTAATTTAGTTATCTACTGCCCTTTAAAATATTGACGGCTGGTTTCAATACCCACAGACAGTTCTACAAAAATTCAAACAATGGCTTCTCTTGGGTCTACCAATCTAGAGTAGTAGTTGCATGCAGTTCCTTAGGGTCTTCCACCCATGAGGTTATTGCAGCCGGTTCCACAGCCAGCTCTCAAGGGTCTTCCATCCTTGAGGCCAGCTCAGCTCAGTCAGCACACCCAATGATGAGCGTCGGGGGTCTACCACCCAGGGGGATTGTCCAGTTTCAGCAGCTTATTCTCTTGGGATTCCCACCCAAGGGGATCATTCAATCAGTGCAGTTAAGACAGATGGGTCTTTGACTCGTCGAACAGCTTCAACATGTCCAGTTAGTTTTTGTGGATCTTCCTCCTAGGGAGCTCAGTTAGCTGGATCAGTTTCCTTCGGGATGACATGGTTTTTATTGTCATTCTTGATGTGTCAATACCCCTTGGAGATAGTTCAGTTCCATCAGCAGTTGCAATAGATGAGTCTCTTGGGTCTACCACCCAAGGGGGTCATCCAATTCACGCACTTCGTTCTCTTAGGGCCTCCACCCAAGGAGCCACCCCAGTTTCAGCAGACAAGTGTGATGGGTCAACCATCCATCAAGCTTCTTCATTAGCTCCAATCAGTTCCTATGGGTCGTCCACCCTAGGAGCTCAGTTGGCCACATCAGCTACGCTCCATATGACTCACATTTCACCTTCTCAGTTGGAGATTTTCAGACCAGTGGGCTCAGTTTCCAGTCCATTGACCTTGAAGCTCATCAAGAGGGGGCGTCTCAGGAGTCCGTTGGACCAGTTGTCGGCCTAGCAAGAGGGAGTATCCTTGCAGTTGCATCAGTCTCCCTTCCTCAATTCTTTGTGGAGGCAACGGTAGCATTCAAAGTTCCCCTTTCTCAGTTCTTTAGGGAGGCAGTAGTATCATTCAAAGTTCTCCTTCCTCAGTTTTTTAGGGAGGCAATAGTATGATTCACAGTTCACCTTTTTCAACTCCTTAGGGGTATCATATAGTAGAGAGGTTGACTACGCTTCACCTTCATTGCGTGAGGTCAGGTATGCAGGTTTCTCTTCATCAAATCCCGAGCCACCAACAGTAGCAGTGACCCGTGTCCACACCGTCATTTCCCTTGGTGTGGGTACCAGCTCGGTCAATTAAACAGTGGTGTGCTCACCAGGCTTGTCCCTCTTCCCCTTTCTCCGGGAGGCATCCTCAGTTCTAGCTAGTTCTTCATTTTTCAGAGGAGCATCAATTCCTTCCATCTCTTGGCTCTTTCGAGATGCAGCTACTTCATTGGAGATATTCTCAGCAGTTCCAGACATCTCACAGTCCTTTCATGCATCCCATTCAGTAGCTTGGTTATAGGGGTGCTCAGCGACGACTCCACTCCTTCGGGCAGCATCCATTACAGTCTATCCCTTGGAGGAGCTCTCTGCAGTGCTAGACATCTCTCTCTCTCAGTTCTTAGGGAGACAGGTATAATTTTTGCAGCTCCTGGCATCACTCAGGCTTCTTGGGAAGCATTTACATCCACAGTTACGGATTCCAAGAGGGTGGTAGAGTTTTTTCCCTCAACGGTTATCATGCCAGCAAAGGAGGCAAGTGTATGCCAGCTTTCTCTCACAGCAATCATGCAAGCACCAGTACTTCAGTTTCCAGGAGTGCACGTGAATATTATGGAGTTTACAGGCCTTCAGTTTTGGTTGCCTAGCTCTAGCAACTTTGTCATCACCCCAGCAATTCATGGCGTATCACCAGTAATTCTATGTGGGTGGTTCTTCCGCAATGGCGAGGATGCATGCTAGCAATTGGTAGCTAGTTTCATGCCATTAGTCTTCCAAAGTGTAGTGCCTCCACATCAGCAGCCTGGTCAGTCCTCAGCAATTCACGAGGATAGCATGCAGTTTATATTTGTAGGATCCTATCACAGTTCACAATAGTAACATGGTGGGATGGTTGGCCAGAACAGTTCAGCTTCCAGTCTTCGCTATAGTACCGGTTCTCATGCATTTTTATTGAGTTGTCGTGTTATCATAGCAGAGCATTCATTCCTCAGCGTTTTGGAATAGTAGCAGCTTAGTACTAGGGCCAGACTGTTATTCACCATTTCTTTGGGAGGAGAGTCAAGTTTCGAGCCGTAGTTGGTGGTCATCATGATCACAGTCGTTTGGTAGCGTCATTCAAGCCCTCCGCAACTACCATGTCACATGCACCCCTACACTAGGGTGCATTGTGACACAGTCAGACCCAAGATATTTTCTCGTATGTCGTGACCCCTTTGTGAGCCCTAGTCTAGGGACGAGTCAGGCATGAGCTATGCTGGTCCAGTCCTAGCCTCCACAGTCACAGGCCATGGCAAAGTAGTTCAGGTCACCAAGGCAAAGCGTTGCAAGGTATCCACCTAGCAACAAGTTGAGAAAAGGAGAATGTCACATGCACTAGAGTCAAGCCCAGGGTGCAGTGACAACTAGCTACCTTGTCAACCAATCGCAGCTCCCTATGCAGCGTATTTTGCAGGGTTTTTGGGGCATTCCAAGAGTTCATTGGTAGGCCCACCGACACGCCCAGGGTCAGCCTTCATGGCTGACTAAGTCTGGTCAATTGACCCGACCAAACAGGTCGGTCAACTGATTGGTCAGTCAGTCAAACCAACCTGCCAGGTCAGCCTGGTTCCAGCCCTATATAGGAGGAGGGGGGGGGGGGGGGGGGCTTGCCCCTCATTTGAGCATTCAGTCAGCCAGCTTCCAGGATAGCTAAAGCCCCCACAGTCATAGATAAGGGGAGTCTCTCAGCTCAATTTTGTATGCCGATTTGGCAATCATGTACAATAGTAGTCAGGGCATTTATGCGATTAGTATAAATAAAGCGATGTACTATAGTTAGGTAAATCTCTAGTGTCTCTCATGCTTGAGTTTGCCTTATATATTCATCTATTTTCCGTACAGCAAGTCCCCACATGTTACAAGTAGAGGGGGACTTCAATATGGTAGGGCAGCCTATTAACAACATGAGAGTGAAAGGAAGGTGGCATCTTTCCTTCTAAGAGAGCGACGTGGGAGGAATTAATCCTTAGGATCAAAGGCAGAGGCAGTTGGTTCGAGAATGAGCTTCAAATTAGCGAGGCTAGTCTCAAAAACTTAGGGGGACTATTTATGCAAGGATTGACCGCAATGACTGGGCTCTAAACAAAGGAGGTTGTACTTCCATTTCAGCAAGTACCACTATATCCAATCTCCTTCTCTAGTGCAGCCAAGACTTCACTATTGGAATGGTTCCATAGGTCTCACTACAGCACTTCCAACTTACTAATGATATTTACCATCAGATAGCAACAAAGAAGAGAGATGCGGTTCTTCATGCTCTTTAAGAGGAGGAGAAGCACCATGTAGATCCCTGGATACATGAGAGTCTCATTGTGACATGCTAGGAGCGGCAATATCTATTTAACCATTAGAGTATGAGAACTATCTTCAAGAGTCCTTTTTGACCTGAACTGGGGGAAGATGCAATAAACACTTAATTCTTCATCATGGGACAGAGACATGGTAGGGAGGGTATTAGGCAGCTTTAGGATCCTCATGAAGTTATTCAGAATACCCATTGATAGTCAAACGGATTGCTATGGATTTCTACTCTCTTTATGTGCCCAAGGTCTCCTCCCTAGCCAAATGCAGGGCTCAGTACAGAGTGTGGAAGTACATGGCCAGCCTAGTCATTGGACATCAATCCTTACCTTTCCAAAATGCAAGTGTCCACACGATGATGGCGGGATGGGGGGGGGGGGGGTGCATGGGTGCAAGGGGGGATGAGGGAAGGGGGAGGGAGGCATGCACACAAGGGGGGATGAGGGAAGGGGGGGGGGGGGGTGCATGCACAGAAGGGGGGATGAGGGAAAGGGGGGGGGGGGTGCATGCGCACAAGGGGGGATGAGGGAAGGGGGAGGGGGGGCGACAATGGGGGATGGGGTGCGGGCGGGAGGGGGGGGGGGGGGGGGGGTGCACAGGCGCACAAGGGGGGGAGGGAAGGGGGGGATGCGCACAAGGGGGGGGTGGGGGGGTACGCATGCGCACAAGGGGGGGTTGTTGGGGGAGGGGGGGGGAGGGGCATGTACACAAAGCGGGTGGGTGAGGGGATGCACGCAAGGGGGGAGGATGAGGGAGGGGGGGGACACATGCGCACAAGAGGGGAGGGGTGCGCACGTGCACAAGGAGGGGATCCGAGGAGGTGCATACGCGCGCAAGGTGGGATTTGGGAGGGGGGAAGTCGCGCACGTATTTAAGTCGTCTGTAAAGGATTCATCTCCCCGATCGTTTGGAATTACCATTCAGAGTCCACAAGGCGGCTCCTTCGGCCACCTCGAGAGAGGCTCTCGACACATGCTCTCGGGGACGCACAGGCGTCCCTACTATCAGTCGGGTAACAATCGGGGAGGTAGAGAGCGCCGCGTCTAGTACGGATTCTGACTTAGAGGCGTTCAGTCATAATCTTACACATGGTAGCTTCGCGCCACTAGCTTTTCAACCAAGCGCAATGACCAATTATGTGAATCAACGGTTCCTCTCGTACTAAGTTGGATTACTATTGCGGCACCGCTCATCAGTAGGGTAAAACTAACCTGTCTCACGACGGTCTAAAACCAGCTCACGTTTCCTATTAGTAGGTGAACAATCCAACACTTGGCGAATTCTGCTTCGCAATGATAGGAAGAGCCGACATCGAAGGATAAAAAAACAACGTCGCTATGAACGCTTGGCTGCCACATGAGGTAAATGTGAAGAAACATTCGCATTTGAAACCACTGGAGCTTTGCCTTTATCCTGAGTTCCAAAAAACTGTCTACTACCTTTGTTTTTATTTCCAATAGAGGTAGGAGCATCCTTGGTAGGCATTTGAATAAGCAAAGTAGCAAGAGGCATTTTATGCTGATTCATTGGACACTGCGAAGCCATGTGTCCAAATTTTTTACAGTCAAAGCAAGCCCCTGCAATCCCATTTCAATTTATAAAAAGCACTTCCTATGTCGACATTGTTCACCGTGATTGAATAAGAGTCAGGTGTGGGATTATCACTATCCCAGAGGATGCAAAATCGATTCGAGTTGCCATTAGGCCGCGGTGGGCAAACCACTTTGCCTAAAGTCGCTACAATTTTAGGCAAGAATGAAGCCATGCATTGCGAAAAGTCTACAACTTCAACCCAGACAAGACATCAGTGTCGGATCAAAGTCTGAAAATCCCTTGTGGGAGACCATGGTAATACGTGCACCATTTGCTGCCCAAAAAAGAGGAGCGAATGTTCCAAAAGCATTTGCCTGTGAATCTCATCTACCATAATGACCTCAAAAAAACCCCTGACTGCATAGTGTACCTTGCGAACAAATGAGCCAGCCAGTGTGCGAGTCAACCAGTTGCCTACCTCTGCAACAGGTGGCATCCGACCTGGGAGGGGAGGGGAAGATGGAGGGGGGAGGAGATGGGGAGGAAAAGGGGGGAGGGGGTGGTGGAGATGGAGATGGAGATGGAGGGGGGAGGGGAGAAGAGGGAGGGGGAGATGGAGGGGGGAGGGAGGAAGGTGGGAGGGGGTGGTGGAAATGGAGAGGGGAGGAAGAGATGGAGGGGGGAGGAGATGGGGGGGAAAAGGGGGGAGGGGGTGGTGGAGATGGAGGGGGGAGGGGGAGATGGAGGAGGGGGAGATGGGGGGGAAAAGGGGGGAGGGGGTGGTGGAGATGAAGGGGGGAGGGGGAAATGGGGAAGGGGGACATGGAGCGGGGAGGAGATGGGGGGGGAAAAGGGAGGAGGGGGTGGTGGAGATGGAGGGGGGACGGGGGGAGGAGGAAGGGGGTGGTGGAAATGGAGGGGGGGAGGGGGTGGTGGAGATGGAGGGGGAAGGGGGGAGGGGGTGGTGGAGATGGAGGGGGGAGGAGATGGGGGGGGGGGGGGAAGAGGGGAGGGGGTGGTGGAGATGGAGGGGGGAGGGGGGAGGGGGAGGGGGTGGTGAAGATGGAGGGGGGGGGGGGGGAGGGGGTGGTAGAGATGGAGGAGGGAATGGGGGGGGGGGGAGTGGAAATGGAGGGGGGGAGGGGATGGTGGAGATGGAGGGGGAAGGGGGGAGGGGGTGGTGGAGATGGAGGGGGCAAGGGGGAAGGACTTCAATCCATAAGACAAGCTCCTTCTCAAGTAGACGTTGTACTCGCATAAGAGATACTATAATTTGCTCATAGTCCCCAAAACATCTGTCATAAACAGTGCTCATAAGTTAGTAAATTGGTCAATGTGTTGATCATGGCAATCTACCAAGACTTACACCTACCTTTAGATACAACATAAATATATATGACTCTCCCACCTAGTCAACAGTGAACGCACCCATGACAAAACGCCTTTGTTTTTCTCTATATGTTTAGATACAATGTAAGCCAAAGCATAATTACAATAATATACATTTTACAAAAGAGAGATTAGCTCATAGAGGCAACAAGTATTGAAGTAACTTATCCTAGGTCAAATACTACATGAACCATAGAGGGAGCAGGGTATTTGATCTATCAGAAGCTAGTTAGGAATTGCACACCTTGGTGCATGGTGGGACGATTAGAGGGCAAATGATTTCTGCACATTAGAGCAAATTGTATTATTCTCTTCGCCACTTGTTCAGTCAAAGTTGTGGTGTCGAAAATGCTCAATTCATTATGTAAGTAAGCTGAACATGGTGGGTCTCTTGCCAGTGAGAAGCTCTAGCATTATCACGCCAAAGCTATACACATCTCCCTTAGTACTCACTTGACAATTGTATCCATATTCTGCAATCAAATCCATGATCAGTAGCACACACATCATGGGGAACTAAAAGAATGAGAAACATTAATCCTTCAATAAGAATAGCGCTTGAAAGTTAAATTTCGTTTGGCCTTACTTGGAGGGATGTAGCCCACAGATCCTCTTAGCAAAAGAGACATTGAAGCTTCATAAGTATCCCGAGAGAGGAGCTTGGCAATTCCAAAATCAGAAATGCGTGGTTCCAAATCAGCATCCAACAAAATATTTTCCGGCTTGAGACCACAATGCAAAATGGGTCCTTCTGGATGGAGGTCATGCAAGTAGTGCAGGCCATGCGCAACCCCTCTTCGCAGTTTCTCCTGCATACTCAGTGGATTCCTTTGCAGCTCCCTCCGGCCATAGCAATGCTCTGCCAAACTGCCATTCGGTTTAAGCTCCAGAATAAGTGCTTTGATATCCAAGCTGATGCAACATCCATATATTCTCACAATGTGCCGGTGTCGCACTTTGGCCAGCACCTGCACTTCTCTTCTAAACCGAGCCTCTACATTCAAGGCCACTTCATTCCTCAAAACCTTAATGGCCACTGCAATATTCTCTCGTGGGAGCAAAGCTTTGAAGACGATGCTGGCACCTCCAGAACCTATGATATTTTCATGGCTAAAGTTGTCAGTTGCTTGTCGAAGCTCTTCAGCAGTGACCTTCAAATAACTCTCTCACAACAAATTGTCTTGTAGATGACCTGTTGCTCTACACTTCGATGCCAAATGACAAGAATTGTGAAAATTGCCGCTGCAACGACGATTGACACAATGATTATAATCTCCACTGCCAATTTGGGTTTAGAATTAGACGTAGCTGTAACGGGTGAAGTGTTGTTACATGCTTTTTGAAGTATTCGGCCGCACAGGTCAGGGTTTCCAAAGAAGTTTGAAATTGATGCATTTTGGAACAGCGGGATTTGTGGAAGCGAACCGTTAAGTTGATTGAAAGACAGATCCAATGATTGTAGGCTGCGAAGCTGGGCAAGGCTCGCTAGTACATTTCCACTGAGTTTGTTGTATGACAAATTCAAGCTCATCAATTCCATGCAGCCACTAAGAGCGGCAGGAACTTGGCTGGACAGTCCGTTCCTTGACAAATCCAAGGACAAAAGGAGCAGAAGATTTCCAAGCTGTCGGGGTACTTGGCCAACCAAGCGATTGTGCGAGAGATTTAGGTGAAGAAGAGCAGGTAGTTGTCCCAGAGTATTTGGAATGCTCCTTGCATGGATGTCTGTCTTCATGTGTAGGTCTTGCTTGCTAATCCAAGGAATCACAACATCAGTTGCTCTCTTATGCACCACCATTCTAACGAGTGATTGGTGGCTTATTTCAGGACCGACCTCCAAGCGGCTGTTTTGGGCTGACTGAGTCGGTCTCCCGACTAGGTCTAACCAACTACGACTGGTGGCTATATAATAGTAAGCCCGTGAAGCCCATAATCATCACTAGCTTCAGCAACTCTGATTCCTTAGCATCCAGCCTCCGTCCTCTACTGTTTCCAGCACACCATTGAAGCTTCTCACACAGGAGCGCACGGTTGGGAGGCAGCGCCATCTATTGTATCAGTTCTACAGTAATCAAAATTTTTATTCTCCATACTATATGCTTTTCTCTCTTGCATACGAGATCCTGTTATATGTTGAGCATAGACGTTGTATTGCTTTCTTACACCTCTCTCTTTTCCTCTCAACAATTCTTCCATTTTAATGAACCCCTTGAACTTCCTCTACTACCATTTTCGACCATAATTCCCATCATCTTATACATATTCAAAGTTGAGGCATGCAAATTTGTTGTGAACCTTATTTTGAAGTAGGTAAAAAAGAAAGACTAAACTTCAGCTTCAATGGTTCTTCTTGAAAGACTATGGTGTATTTCATTCACATATTATGACTTTGTTTTCAACTATATAGCTTAATAATTTTCATATTTCTTCCATGAAATTTGAATTCATTTGTTATATTTCTTTTTTCCATGGATATTTATTCTACTATATTTGCTAAGATGCTTGTTGAGATGTTTTAGTTTTATGTGATTTGTTGTTTATAAAGGTTTTTATTTCATGTTCTAAAGTTTGTGCTATGGTAAAAAGTTTGAGGTTTTTGTATTTTTTACCGATGCTATTACTATGTTTATATTAGGTGAAATATATATAATACTAGAGTGGATATTGGAAGTAAGATAAAATGAACATTCATCTCAAATTGATGCCGAGAATGCTTTAGTTCTAAAGAGGAATGAATATTCTTTAAGTAAAAGTGGTTTCACTTATTGCCGTGAAAATGAAGGGAAATAACATGTGGTTCTTTTTTGGATGGGAAGATATATTCTTTAGATATAGCCTTTCTCAAGCTTCATGATACCATGAGTTGATCAATTTTATGAAGATATTTGTATATGAGGTGATAATGGCTTGTTATGATATTTCTAAGGTTACAAGCTCATGGAAATAATGTTCTTCATAGCCACCATCAATATTTAGTTTTTGAAAAAGATGAAAGGATCATAATGCTAGAGGCTTGGAATTAGCATTGCACATCATCTATGCAAGATCTAAAAAACCCCTAAAAAGATATAAATGTCATGATGATTGAGAAGGAAAGTGGGTATGCTAGTTTACAAAAGGAGAATAAAAAATTGCAAGGCAAGATTGAATCAATAAACGCTCATATGGGAGAGAGTATTGTAAAAATACTCTCTCCCATATGGGAGAGAGTATTGAATCAAAAAATACTCATATGGGAGAGAGTATTGAATGAAGATATTTCAAAGTTACCAAAAAAATCATTATACATGACAGACACTCCAATGGGTGCCTGCTTGCACAAGGAAATTATGTCCAATAGAAGAATTGGCTAAGAAAAGTGGGCATTGGAAGCATTGACTAAGAGCTTGTAGAGCTATTACAAAACTTAGCTCTTTCCACAATGAAGACTCTAGTGCTATAGTAGAAGTATGTTTCTAAAAAATGCTAGAATTTGTGATAGAATATCCCCTATCTAATGCAATCAGATCGTGTATAACATCTAAGTTGATGCAAAAAGTTGTGGAACATGCACTACAACTATCACACAAGGTTGTGTGATACTACAAACATAAGCATGATGTCATACCAGCTCATATTCAAGAGCTTAAAAAATACATGTTGCCTTTCAATTGGACCAAAAGGTATGGTCCCACTACCAAAACCAACGGATGTTAATAAAGCTTTCCATGCTCTCAATTTGGGAGTGCTTGAGCTAGTCCATGAGCCTCAAGATGTTTGTAGTACAATAACTATGAAATTATCTGACGGAAGGCGAACAAGCCAAGAAGTAATGAAGAACAAACTTTGTGATGGATATTTGAAGAATGTTGTAGGCCATGGTCAAGTTTTATGACATGCTAAATCTAAAAACCATTCGAAGACTTGATCAAAGTGAGGTGGTCAAGGGTCCAAAATTAGAAAGAGTATTCACCTTGAGAGAGTACATATTTCTTCACTTCATGCTATCATAATGATAATTGAGAAGTTTGTTCACTTCTACATCAATGATGCATATAGCATGAATCCAAAAGAAGAGAGTCAAAATATCATTGAAAATTTTGAGAAAGTGCTTTCAACTATGGAATTTCATTTTGGCCAAGTAATGACTTAAAAATATGAGGAAGTTTGAAGAAATTAGGCAATATTCCATGCAAATTAAGTTTTGGTAGTGTGAAATATTTATCTTTCAACTATGGACTTTCATTTTGGCCAAGTAAAGACTTTAAAATATGAGGAAATTTGAAGAAATTACGCAATATTTCATGCAAACTAAGTTTTGGTAGTGTGAAAGATTTATCTATAGTGAAAAAAAAGACAAACTCAAGTGCCCTAATGAGTTTGATATATGTACAATGCTTTCCTTAATAAGAAAGAAAAGGTAGAAAATGATCAAGGAGGACCACACAAGGTGAGAAATTGAGTCTTAAAGAGAATAGACTTAGTTATTGGGTCTCTAGCACCACAAAAGTTGCAAAGAAGATTCTATCCCATAGAAGGCCTCCCACATAGGAGGAGCTTGATGAGAGGGCCTAAATTCTAGAGCAACAATGAAAACAATAGTATCTCCTTGGTTAAATGGAATAAGAATAGTAGGAAAGGTTCAAAGAGTAGCTAGACACATAGACACCATGTCATCTAGCTACAAATCTCAGTTATGCCCTCATCCAATCTCTCTCCACCCAATCACCCTCCATCTATGGGCTATCACCCACCTGTAGTTATCCAAGTTAGGAGAATTGATTGTGAGGGAGATCTGCAAGTATCTAAGTCTATGGACCTCCTTATCCCAAAGGCTATCTTTGCAAGGGTGGTATGTGAGATCATGCACGAGCTCAACCTCAATATCAGGACTCACTTTTTTTGATGGGGAGACATGGAAGCCCCTTAGAGGATAATAGCTGAGCCCTACCTAGGAATATAGGTAGCTGATACCAATGTAAACTACTCGGTGCTTTCTATCAATTCAAACAACGGATTTTGCAGAGGCATTTGAATGAGTTGATTGCGAGTTGCCAAACACATATACTTGAACTTAAGAGTTTGCAATTAAGCTAGAATTAAGACTTATACAGCTTAAACACAAAGTGACATCATTGGAGAATGCAATATGATTGAGGGGCCAAGACGACCTATCTAGTGGATCTCTTTGATGACAGTCATCCTATAGTTATCCAACAAAAAGCATCTGACCATAGATGATAAGGACATGTAGATAGTGGGTAGGTCTAAAAGAGGCAAGGATATTCCTCCTATAGAAAAATAGAGTTCAACTACATCAATCTCTTCTTTGAGCATGTACATGTGCCCAATTGTAAAAATCTTCTTATGGAATCACAATGGAAATTTTGTATCTTGTTCATGAAGAATATAGATATGGACATAGATATAGATATATATACATGTACATACATACATACATACATACATATACATATACATATACATATACAACCAAGATCCTTCAACCTAATAATTGCTTGTGAGAATAATTACAGAATTATACATGTAGTAGCCTGCAACTAGCGCTAGCTGTAGTGATGGGCGTAGGAACCTTCTCTTCCCCTCTCTTCTCCTATTCCCTCTTCTTTTCCTCTCTCCCTCTGTTCCTCTTTTCCTTCTCTTCTTTTTCTCTCTTCTTTATCCCCTCTTTCAATCTCTTTTTCCCCTCTTCCTCCTTTCCTTCTCTTCTTTTTCCCCTCTTTCAATATCTTTTCAAGCAAGTCCCTATATACATTGGGGTCTAGTTGGGTCTATCAAGAAACAGATCGAGGTTTGTAAACAACCAAAAAGACCTACCAACATATCAGCTCAAATTACTTGTTGGGGCCATTTCTAGATCCACATGGGGGAATAGCCTATCAATGGCTCCTCTTTTCTCCATTCAAAGCATTAGACTTACAAAATTCATCAGCCTCATCAATATACCTTAGAGTACCACTAGTTGAGCTTGTTTGTATCAATCAAGAGTAGGAGAGAGGAGTAGATCTACCCCTCTCCACTTTCCACCCAATAGGAAAGCATGTCTATGATGGGTACTTGGTGCACTTTCTAAAAAGGAAAATGAAAAAACTATTCGAGAGGATATTCAAGTAAAAAACATGTTATTACACCCTTGAAAGTTTTTGGGTCGGTTGGGTTCTTGGTGTACTTTCTGAAAAGGACAATGAAAAAACTAGTCAAGAGGATATTCAAGTAAAAGACATGTTATTATGCACTTGAAAGTTTCTGATACTTTTGTGCATGTCCTTCAAGGATATAGTTGAAAGATAGGTCAAGTTAGATCACACGAGCAAGAACGCATCTTCATGGAGTACATTGAGGTCACAAGATGAGGATGAACAAAATGTCAAACAAGACCAAAAAGAAGGATTGAAATAGCAAGCTCAACAAGAGCAAGGAGAAGTGTCTTGTGCCCCCCCCCCCCTCTCTCTCTCTCTCTCTCTCTCTCTCTCTCTCTCCTCATGTATAAGCCATCCTTCCCCACCAAGTTTTGTAAAACCCGCGTGGGTCTTGGTGGTTGAGGCTCTAGTTCGTGTCGTTGGGTGTTGTGTGTTCGATCCTCAGGGGTCGATGTCGGATACCACATCAATGTGGTCTTGGGATTGTTCCTACGACGTTAAAAAACTCTCTCTCCTCGTGTATAAGCCATCCTTCCCCACCAAGTTTTGTAAAACCCGCGTGGGTCTTAGTGGTTGAGGCTCTGGTTCGTGTCGTTGGGTGTTGTGTGTTCCATCCTCAGGGGTCAACGTCGGATACCACATCAATGTGGTCTTGGGATTATTCCTATGACGTTAAAAAACTCTCTCTCTCTCTCTCTCTCTCTCTCTCTCTTCAAGACTTACCTCGAAGTCTTTCGTATTCACCACCTTCATCTCAAACTCTAATTCTTTTCCAACACAAACCAATAAGAAAGGATAGCAAAAAACATGAAAGGGTGGCTTATTTAAAGTGTTCCTCATTTTGTAGAATGCCTCTCACAAACATCATATTAGATAGTCTCAAATTGTCGAGACGAAGTAGCAAATTATGGCAAATTATGAAGCACAAGATGGACAAAATGCTACTTTGTCTTGACAATTTGAGACTATCTAATATGATATTTGTGAGGCCCATCCTCAATGCCAAAAGGTACTCATAAAAGATAAGGAGGTACTACTCAAAGACAAGGAGGTCTAAATTATTGCCCTCATATCTTTTGTAGCTTGAGGGCAAAAATTTAGACCTTTGTGTCTTGGAGCAGTACCTCCGTGTCTTTTATGAGTACTTCCTTATCTTTAATCTGCTCGTCCCTTGACGTCAAGAGGTATTTCGCCTCCAATGACAATATTGCCGTGGAAAAATGGCCTTAAAAGACAGCGAGGAAGGGAGAGGGGAAGGAGCATGCACTTACATTCGAAGCGATCGAATGAAAGCCCTTCTCTCTTTCACTCTCATAGGGTTTCACACCTGATGACACACATAAACACAACTTTTTATAAGACCTAAGTTTATTGAGAACTATAGAAAACTTTTAATGGTTTTCATTTTGTTCAAAAGCAAAATTTAAGTATCAAGAAATGTGGTGAACTTTTAATGGTTAAGTAATACATAACAATTACTCCACAAAGTATAATTTACCAGTATAAAGTATTTCATAAGGACTTGGTTATAGGGTCCATAAAGACAATCATTCTGAAGTCTTTTGTCCTCCCTTATTTGTTGGAGGCACGACCACAGTTGTAAAGATTAGCAGTGGATTGGAGTGTGCCTATGGCACTAGGATTCTCCTCATTGTTGTGTGCTTTGATATCATTTTACTTGTGCATATTTCTCAGTATGGTTGAATCTTCTTATCCTGAAACTTGATCATAGTGGTTGTAGTGTTGCTAAGTTAGTAGTTGTACACTCAACTGGTCTTCTCAGAACCACAATTGTTAATTTGTGTTTTTGTTTGGTCTTAGAAGTTAACACTCATTTTTCAATTTTGCATAACCAACAAATATGTGTGTAGGTATTGTCAGATCTATGTATTGGGAACCTTTTTCACGTTGTAAAGTCTTGCACATGGTACAAGTTTTAAGCAAAATGTTTCTTAGTGTGTGAACAAAACCCAAGAAATGCAGTCTAACATAGACCTAAAAGCTGGTGGATTTGAGTCTGCCCCTTGGGCGACACAAAGACTTTGAATCTAAATACAATGGATACAAAGTCTTTCATGTTGGAGAACCTATAGTTCTAGGTATAGGCAACAACAAGAGCTTGACAGGAGAAAGCAAGATTGTATCTTTCTTGTTTAGTGGTTGCTTATGCAATCCATCAAATCTCTCTCCCCCACCCTCTTATATACATGTATAGTGAACCCCTTCCTATCCCCTCTATATCCCCTTCTATTTAGGCCTAAGCCCTTATCCCCCTTTGTTCAGCATGAACAACATGACAAAGCAACATAGGGTGCTAAAACCATGTGTTGATAGGAGGAAAGAAAATTGAACACCATCACAACATAAGAGGCACCCAACACTAGGCATAGGGCAAGGGGCAAAACATCACAACGATAGGTGGGAAATCCAAGGAGAAGCCCTCCAAGAATCCTTTCCAATGTGTTGATAGGAGTGGCAGCTACCCTCGAATGTTCAACCAAGGCCTCTTGGTAAAAGGGGGACGAATGGGATGTAGCTCTAAGAATGAAACATCAAGAAACGAGGAAAGTTGCTTTGGAACATCGTCAAAAATAGAGATGTTCGGATAGAATCTACATCAAGACTAGCAAGGGAGGAGGGGGGAGGGGAAATAGCTATAGCACTTTATTGAATACCAAGAGGAATAATAGATGAAACTTGCATCCCAACTACAGTAGGGGAGAAGACAAACTAGCATCTCAAAACCCCCTCCTCAAGAAAGTTGCTTCAAGGCAAAAGGTAGGGAGGGGAGGAAGGATATATAAGAGCTATTGGAAATAGGGCTTAAGATTTAACAAAGGGGAATAAGGGTTTAGAATCCCTAAGCCATATTTCCAATAGTTCTTATATAGATGTACATGTGCATTAGAACTCTTGGAAACGATGTTCAATCCTAAGCCCTATTTCTAGTAGTGCTTATATAGATGTATATGTGTATTCAAACTCTTGGAAATGATGCTGATATACTAGTGCAGGTAGGGGAGAGGGATATGATGCAATGTCAGTATAGCTATTACACGATGTAGTACTAGTGCATCCTTCTTCCATTGGACTTTGCATGCAATGTATCTAGTATTGCATCATTCTTGTGTAGTGGCTGCTTATGCTCCATCATGTGCCACATCTCCCACTGATATATCCCAATGTTTCTAATCATTCTTAATTAGTATATGTGAGGGAAAAGAGTGAGGGAGTGGAACAAAGGAGACGGAGAGAGAGAGAAACAAGAAGTGTGGGTGTGTAAAAGTGTTGAGCCACACCACAAACTCATAGGTTTTATTAGGATTAGGGATTCACCCTATGACTGTCTTAAGACAATCATAGGTGTCATAACATTCTAAAGGGTGGCAATGTGCCTTTACCCCAACAACCTCCCACCTAAAGGCCAATGTGCCTAAAGGGGAGAAAAGAATAAAAATTACAGCAATATACAGTTACTGTATACAAGATCATAAAATAAGAATGGTCTCATCCTAATCCCATGATGTGGCGACAATGTGCAAACCGCTCTGTAGGCAAGCTCTTAGTGAGCAAATCTGCAGGATTATCATCAGTATGCACCTTCACAAGCTCAAGCCGCTTGTCTTCCAGTACCTCCCTGATGAAATGGTATTTCACATCTATGTGCTTGGTCTTCTGATGAAAGACCGGATTCTTTGCCAACATGATAGCACTCTGACTATCACAATGCAAAACTGGCATATCTCCTGTAATGCCCAAATCTCCCACCAGCCGAGTAAGCCATATTGCTTCCTTGCAAGCCTCAGTGGCTGCAACATATTCAACTTCAGTGGTTGACAGAGCAATGCATTTCTGCAACCGAGACACCCATGATATAGCACCTCCTGCAAATGTGAAAATATAACCGGTAGTAGACTTCCGGTTATTTGCATTCCTTGCATAGTCTGAATCTGTAAAACCATGCACCAATGCATCCTGCCTACCATAGCATATGCACAAGTCTTTGGTACCCTTGAGATACCTCAAGACGCCTTTCACTGCTTCCCAGTGCCGTTTGCCTAGATTTGCCATATACCTGCTGATGACTCCCACCGCAAAAGTAATATCCGGACGAGTGGCAACCATGGCATACATCAAAGAACAAACTGCAGATGCATACGGAACCTTGCCATTTCAGCCTTATCATCATCTGATCTGGGGCTGTCCTTACTGCTGAGTTTTAAATGTGGAGGCAACGGGGTACTAATAGACTTCCCCCCCTCCATTTTAAACCTCTGCAGTACTTTGTCAATGTACTCCTTTTGTGACAGAAACAGAAGTCCCTTGGACCTGTCACGAATAATCCGCATACCAAGAATATGGTTTGCATCACCTAAGTCTTTCATATCAAAAGACTTATGCAGTTGCTTCTTCAAAGCACTAATCTCCTGCTGAGATTTGCTGGCAATCAGCATGTCATCCACATATAGAATGAGTAGCATCAAACTGCCATCCTTTGCCCGTTTGGTGTACAAGCAGTGATCGGTCTCACACCTATGATACCCTTGGGACTGCATGAAGGCATCAAACTTCTTGTACCATTCTCTTGGCGCCTGCTTGAGTCCATACAAGCTCCTCTTGAGCTTACACACAAGCTGCTCTTTCCCTTTAACAGCATATCCCTCTGGCTGACTCATGTAGATCTCATCATGGAGATCTCCGTAAAGAAAAGCAGTCTTCACATCCATCTGACATAAATCCATGTCCTCATGAGCAACAAGAGCTAACACTGCTCTCAAAGTAGTCATCTTGACTACAGGGGAAAAGATTTCATCAAAGTCAATGCCCTTCTCCTGCTTAAATCCCTTGGCAACCAATCTGGCCTTATACCTCGGTAAAGCATTTGAATCCCCTTTGACTTTGTAAACCCACTTGCATGGCAAAACCTTTCTGCCTGCAGGTAGCTGCACCAAGTCCCATGTATCATTTTGAAGTAGAGAGTCCATTTCAGATTGCATGGCTTTCTCCCACTTCCTTTTCTCTGTTCTTCCCATAGCTTCCTTGAAGCTGGAAGGCTCACCACAATCTGTCAGCATGATAAAATCAGCCACATTATTGGCTCCTGGAACAAACCTGTCAGGAGGCCGTTGTACACGGGTGCTCCTCCTAACAAAATGTTCCAGATTAGGCTGCTGTCTAGCCTGTTCGTCATGCATGACGGGTGGCTGTACCACCATATTTGGCTGTTCTACAGCGCCATTTGCTGGCATATCCAGTGGTGCATCATTGGCAAAATTGTCTGGCTGATTTTCAGCCTGTATACCCTCTTGAACAGGGTTATCTACAGCAGCCTGCTGCTGCATATTAATGGGCATTCTTTGCTGTCCGACATCATCATAAACAACCCTCATGTATTCCACAAGTTGCACGGGTTCTTTGTGTACACTATCCTCTTTAAAGATGACGTCATTGCTGCGTATAATCTTCCGTTTGACGGGATCCCATAACCTGTACCCCATTTCACCTTCGTCACCGTAACCCATAAAGATGCATCTGAAAGACTTTGGTTCCAGTTTGGTGCGCAGTTCTTTGCGTACATGAGCAAAGCACTCGCAGCCAAACACACGTAAGTGCTTATATGAAGGTGGCTTGCCAGACCGCAACTCCTCTGGCACTTTCAACTCCAAAGCCTTGTTCGGCGACCTGTTAATTAGGTGAACTGCTGTTTGCACGGCTTCTGCCCAAAAGCCATGGGACAATGCAGCATAAGACAACATACATCGAACTTTCTCCTGAATAGTTCGATTCATCCGCTCACTCACACCATTTTGAGATGCATTATGAGGGGCTGTGAGTTCCTATTTAATGCCCTTAGCTTCGCAAAACTGTACAAAAGCATTTGACACATACTCACCCCCATTATCGGATCTGAGGCATTTCAGCCTGCGTCCTGTCCGATTCTCAACCTGAGCGACAAACTTCTTGAAAGCATCTAAGGCATCGCTCTTATGCTTCAAGAAATAGACCCACACTTTGCGTGTGGCATCATCAATAAAAGTAATGAAATACTTTGCACCCCCTAGTGATAGCTGTGGCATATCACACAAATCAATGTGCACTAGATCAAGCGGTGCTCTATTTTGGGGAGTTCTCCTCTTATGAGGAGTCATAGAATGCTTTCCAAAAATGCAATGATCACAAGTAGGCAAATCTGAAAATGAAAGAGACGGCAGATAACCCAAACGTGACAGTTCTTGCATTCCTTTAACGGACATGTGTCCCAACCGACTATGCCACAATGAAACCTTTGGCAGCTCGGTTATGGCAACAACATGATTACCTACACTGGAAACATAAAGAGGGTACAAGGTATCACTCTTATAACCCTCAGCCACTACAACCTGGCCATCAGTAATCACCCATTTGGAATCCCCAAATGTGGTGTGGTAACCACTGTCATCCAACAAGCCAGTGCTAATCAGATTTTTCTTGATTTGCGGCACATGGCGAACACCATCAAGCATAAATATGCGTCCATCAGGGAATACTATCTGTATACTGTCAATCCCTGCAATCTGACATGCATAGTTGTTCCCAAGGTGAACAACTCCATGAGTACCTATGTAGGAAGTAAACCACTCCCTATGAGGAGTAACATGAAAAGAAGCACCTGAATCCAAGAGCCAGGTATGCATGTCAAGGCCATCAACAACCAATGTATGTGCAATTACAACAGAAGAGCATAAAACATCATGTCTGTCACTGTCACTGTCCTCTGCTGCAACATTCATTGCATCCAAGTCATCTGCCTTGGCCTTGCCTTTGCCTTTGCTTCCACTGCCTGCATCCTTTGTCTCAGCCTTCTTGGCTTTCTGATCCCGTATAAACTTGAAGCACTTAGACTTCACATGTCCCTTCTTGCCACAGTAAAAGCATTCAATATCCTTTTTGCCACGGGACTGACTGCGGGATTTGGACTTGCCAATAGATCTCCCCTTTTGCTGAGTCCTACCTCTTTCATGTACCTGCAAAGCATTGGAAGACTTGCTGCCCGCATTATTCTTCCTGCTCATCTCCTCCATAAGGAGAGAGCTCTCCACATCAGCATACATAAGAGTGACATTTGAATTAGTCAGGGTGGTCTTGAAAGTGTCCCAACTCTCAGGGAGGGTACACAACAAGAAAGTAGCCTTGAACTCCTCATCAAGGTTCAATCCCTGTGCAATAAGCTGTGTAAAGATGGCATTGAACTCACTCAAGTGTGAGGTCATAGCTGTACCTTCCTTCATGCGAAGGTCGACAAGCTTCTTCAACCAATAAACCTTACTGGCTGAACTCTTTTGGGCATACAACTCTTCTAGCCTCTGCCATAGGCCATAAGAGGTCTTTTCAGCCTGAATATTGAACACAAGAGAATCAGTGAGAGTAAGCATGATAGCAGCCCTTGCGGACAAATCAAGCTCCTCCCACTCATCATCTGCCATCCCAGATGGCTTGACACCCTTCACCCTTATGGGCTTAGAAATCTTCTTTAGCAGAAGTACATTCAAACACTGTTCTGCTCATAATGCATAATTGTGTGCCCCTTCCAATTTCTTTATGTTCAGTATTGAAGATTCACTTCCCCCTGATGCCATATCAGCTAAGGAAAGTGCCTGACTCCCTGTAAGTCAAAAAATGACTAAATAAAATTCTGATTTCTCAGAAAACCTGCTCTATCAAGAGCCAGGAGCACTCACAATAGTGCTGTTTTTTACTGTCAAAAAAATCTGCAGCAAAACAGAAAATTTTCCCTCCAGTCACTGTACCTTCTGACACACTGTACCGTGCTCAAATAGGCATAAAACAGTAACTTCAGAATGCTGCAGCTGTTCCACAAGTGCTTTATCAGTGCATCATCATCTGACGAAGCACAAAACACTGCTGTCCTGGACACTTCTCCCACCTCAGATGAGGTATTGCACTGATTTTATATGCATAAACCACTTGTCATACACTGTTTTGTCCAACTGAAAAAGGCTCCAAACACCTCAGCAGTGTTTTGTGCTTCGTCAGATGATGATGCAGCTGTTCCACAAGTGCTTTATCAGTGCATCATCATCTGACGAAGCACAAAACACTGCTGTCCTAGACACTTCTCCCACCTCAGATGAGGTATTGCACTGATTTTATATGCATAAACCACTTGTCATACACTGTTTTGTCCACTGAAAAAGGCTCCAAACACCTCAGCCTATCACAAACCTGCAACAAAGTATGGGACAAATCCCAAACAATCACCCTTCTGCCAAGGGGATAAAAGGCATCTGAAGTTCTCAAACAGTAACTCAAGTGCTCACAAGCAAAATCTGGGCAAAAGCCCCTTTGTACCAAGTGAAAAACACCTCAACACTGAGGTAGCACACAAAATACAGCGCTCTCCTGGCACTTTCACCTGACAATGTAATGCATAAACGGCCCTGTGTACACAGTAACAACACAGATCCCAACGTACAAACACTGAAGAGAATCTTTTGAGCACTGTCAACTGGCCAAGCGTGGCTCAACTGAGATTTTCAAAGTGTCGTACACAGAATGTGACCTGCAAGAAATGTCACTGAATACACTGCGGAAACAAGACCAATGTGGGCACCCTGGCTCCACACTGCCTCAAGGCATACACTGCATACACTTCCAGGCAAAAGCCCTTTGAAATTGTCACCCGAAAACTGAGATTTGCACTCAGCAAAAGCATAAAAGCCCTCTGCAAATTAAGGCATCTGACCTTCCCGAAACAAAATAACTGTGCAACCACCACACACTGTGGCACTAGTCACCTCAAGCACGAGGGACACGAGTGTACTTGCTGTTCCTCAAACACACAGTTTTAGAACTGAACAAATTCCGGGAATGAAGAGCGAAGTGCTCTCTCTTTTCCTTCTTCCCCCAAAAAAAAATCTGTGCCTGCTGTACCTTCTGTACCTGCGCAGGGTACCTGCTGTACCCTGTACCTGCGAGGGCACAGATCCCCAAAAAAAAATTTCGACCTGTACCTGCTTGTCGCGGCGTCCGTACAGCCACGTCCGTACGGTACGGCTGCATGTACGACGTCCGTACAACCGATACGGATGGCCGTACCTGTCGCGGCTGCTGCCTTGCAGCCGGTCGACGGGCTGTACGCAGCCGGTGCTGCGCGCGCTGGCTGCGCGCGGCCGGTGCTGTGCGGTGCACGCACTGGCTACGCCCGCCTAGTAGCAGGTAGCAGCTAGCAGCAGCTAGCTGCTGCTGCAGCTGTAGCTGCCCGCGCGCGACCTGCTCCTGCGCGCTGCGTGCACGCTGCTCGCTGCCCTGCTCGCTGCTGCCGCTGCTGAGGGCACGAGGCCCGAGGGGAGAGGGAGGGGTAGAGGGAGGGGTAGACCGGAGTTGAGAGGGAGAGGTAGAGGCTCTGATACCACTTGTGAGGGAAAAGAGTGAGGGAGTGGAACAAAGGAGACAGAGAGAGACACACACAAGAAGTGTGGGTGTGTAAAAGTGTTGAGCCACACCACAAACTCATAGGTTTTATTAGGATTAGGGATTCACCCTATGACTGTCTTACGACAGTCAGGTGTGTCATAACATTCTAAAGGGTGGCAATGTGCCTTAACCCCAACAGTATATCCACTCATAATGACCCATAATATTGGCCAAAATATCTGCTAGTGTTGTCTCAAGTGTGTATATATGTGAGGGAGGGCATCTCAATTGCATCTTATTAACCATGTTGATCCAAATATTCTTAATTAGTATATCCACTCACAAATGACCCATCACACCCAAACCCATGGACTACACACATACCCCCTCAAGGACACCTAGAAGACCTAGGAGGAGTGGTGAACCAATAGGATGCATGGTATCATAAGGCTCATACTGCACATACCGATTCAACCCACATGGAGATTCCAATACTACCCCACAAATCCTGAGACGACCTTGGGAGACATTCTAGAAGAGTCAAATAATGGAGAGGCTAAACCCCACTCCAAACCTTGATTGACCTCAAGGGGAGAAGGAAGACCCCACAACGACCTCCCATTGATCCTAACTAACAAAGAGCTCAAGCACACTTTTGTAGTTCTAAAAGCCACTACAATCCAAGGCTAATGAAAATTGTTCATGTTTATTTGATGAAGTCTAGAATAAATAGAATCACTCAATATGGTCAATCAATAGAATAAATAGATGCTTCTGTCCTATGATCAATTTGATATGCTACATGACCTACTTTTGACTTATAAAATCAAAGTAAGGACTTAAAGTTTTCCTATTTTTCAAGCTTTTTCAATACCTACTTAATCAATGGAGTGGACCCATACAACAAGCTAGTAGGGATGAGTGCAATTTTTCAACCTAATAATATGTGAAGAATCAACTAGGACACGGACGGGCTGACCCACCAGAGGCCTGGGAGACCTTGCAGAGCTTGCTTCCCTCAACATCAGAGAGTCCTTGTGTGCTATTCAACACATAAATGAAGCTTTTTTACTCAAAAAAGAGAGAAGGTAATAAGTCATCTATATGTATATCTAGATGAATCTAGGACCATGCCTCAACAAAAGAATAAATCTATATGTATGTTATGGCCCAAAACAAAGGACCACGTCAGCCTGCTATGTGGTCGTGGATTCATCTATATGTACATCTAGATAAATCTAGGACCATACTTGATGATAATCATGCTCGAGGTTGGATAAACCATGACATTGTGAGGATGAAGGGGGAGAGCAGTGTGAGTAATGTGAGTTTGCAAGGTGAGAGAGCAGAGTGGGAGCAGAATGAGCAGAAAGAGTGAGAGAGTGTGAGAGAGCCAAAACAGTAGAGTAGATTCCGGATTATGGGTGAGTACAAATAAGAGGTGGTTTTGTCACCTAGACTAAACCACACACTAACTCACTAACTGTGGTTAGGGGGAAAAACCTCATTCAGAGAAAAGTGCCCCTAACCTACTTATTACATTACTTTGGTCACTGCTAACAATAATTCTAACACCCCCCCGCAGTGCCAATGTCATGTACAAGGAAATCATCAATCACCAAAAGGAGATAAGTTTAAGGCACGTCGACATGCCTCAAACTTCTCATGTGGAAGAGCTTTGGTGAAAATGTCTGCAACATTGTCATGTGTGGACACATAGATCATACTGATCTCCCTTGCATGCAACTTCTCTCTGACATAATGATAATGAACCTCAATGTGCTTCGTGCGAGCATGAAACACAGGATTCTTTGCCATTGCTATAGCACTCTGATTATCAGTGAGAATTGGAGGAGGACCCTTCAATGAAAGGTGAAGATCAGCAAATAAACGGCGTAGCCAAACACATTCAACTGTTACTGTGAAAGCTGCCTTGTACTCAGCTTCACATGAGAAAGCAGCCACAGTAGATTGTTTCTTGCTCAGCCAAGAAATACAAGCTTTACCCAAAAAGAAACAATTGCCACTTGTGGACTTACCTAGTGTCATAGTCTCCAACCCAATCTAAGTCACTGTAGGCATGCATCTGCAAGTCTCCCCCCCTGGGAAATATCAAGCCATAAGACTTTGTGCCTTGCAAGTACCCGAAGATGCGTTTTACAACCTGCCAATGTGAAGTCTTTGGGCTGTGCATGTATCTGCTCACCTGAGATACTGCAAACTGAATATCGGGCCTTGTATTGCATAAGTAAATGAGGCATCCAACAGCCTGGTTGTAGAGAGTGACATCAACTGATTCACCTGCATCATATAAAGCTTCAGCCCTGGCTCCATGGGAGTGGCTATAGGCTTACAATCCTGCATGTTGAATCTGTCCAAGAGTTTCTGCACATACTTGGATTAAGACATAACAATGCCACTTTTCTCTTGAGTGAACTGGATCCCCAAATAAAAGTGTAGCAGCCCCAAATCTGACATGTCAAAAGTGGTCTGCAATTCAGCTTTAAAATCTGCAATATTATCTTCATTTAACCATGTGAGCAGTAAGTCATCTACATAAAGAATGATGACCAAAATATACCCCCCCATCCTTCTTGATGTAGAGGGTGCTCTCAGTTGGACTGTTGTGCAGCCCCTTGCTGGTCAGAAAGGCATCTATTTTGGCATACCAAGCACGTGGAGCCTGTTTCAGCCCATACAAAGCTTTATACAGCTTGCAAACATGATGTGCTTGATTAGAAATTTCAAATCCTGGAGGTTGTTTGACATAAACCTCTTCCAGCAAGTCTCCATTGAGGAAAGCTGTTTTTATATCCAACTGATGGACATTCCATTCAAAATTTGCACCCACTGCAATAACTGACCTGATAGTAGTCATCCGGGATGTTGGAGCAAATGTCTCCTCATTATCTATGCCCTTCTTCTGAGCATAGTCTTTGGCAACCAGCCTAGCCTTGTACCTATCAATGGAGCCATCCAGCTTCCGTTTTAGCTTGAAAACCCATTTGGTACCTATGGCATCTCAAAATAGGCCACTGACCACATGATAGAGCCATCCGGGATCATTTGGGCTCCAAACGGGCCCCTCAACCCAAGAGTAGGTTGTATGAACTGAATCCTGCAAAATTGCCTTCCCAACACAAAAGCCCCAATTTGTGGCTTGAAATTGCAACCAAAAAGGGGCAAATTTACTAAAAGCCCAAATCTGCAATTTTTGAGCAAAAGCATTTGCAGATCTGTCTGCAATGCTTGCTCCAAGTGCAGCCCCAACTTTGAAAACACCCAAAAGACTGCAAAAATCTGCAAATGCCTGCACGACAGCGTAGATATCGAGGGTGATGCAGGTGCAAGTACAGCGTATGGCAGCACTGTTACGGCAGGCTCTGTTATGCAGTACGTCGTCGCGGGTACTCTGGTATGCTGGAATCTGTATGGCGTAGGTACCGTTTCGTACGGCAGATGCAGATTCGTACGGTGTACAGAATCTGTACGTATGGCTTATGCAGGAGATTCAATGCAGATACGCAGGTACGATAGGACTCGCAGGTACGCAGGTTACGCAGGTACGGTAAGACCCGTAGGTGCGTAGGTACGGCAGATTACACAGGTACGGCAAGAATCGTACAGCGCAACAGCAAGTACGTACGACTGTTATGGCGTCACGACAGCAGGTACGAGAATGCGCAAGCTTGCTGATTCGGCACAGTTGTATGCAGCAGGTGTATCCTGCTCTGATACCAAATGTGAGGATGAAGGGGGAGAGCAGTGTGAGTAATGTGAGTTTGCAAGGTGAGAGAGCAGAGTGGGAGCAGAATGAGTAGAAAGAGTGAGAGAGAGTGAGAGATCCAAAACAGTAGAGTAGATTCTGGATTATGGGTGAGTACAAATAAGAGGTGGTTTTGTCACCTAGACTAAACCACACACTAACTCACTAACTGTGGTTAGGGGGAAAAATCTCATTGAGGGAAAAGTGCCCCTAACCTACATTGGTCACTGCTAACAATAATTCTAACAGACATTGGCTTGTCATTTACGTTTCTAGGAGTCAAACGTGTCATTAGAAGATGGTCAAAGGTTGCTATGGTCATGACCTGCTGCCGATAGTCAGCAAAAGAAATTTCACACATGCCTCGTCCACAATTGAGAGTTCTAGTTGAGAATCCAAGGTGTTTGCTCCTCTATTGTATCTACACAACAAGCTAGTAGGGATGAGTGCAATTTTTCAACCTAATAATTGTGGGAGAAACAAGCTAATAGGGAGATCCTTCAACCTAATAATTGCTTGGAGATGTAGCGCCTTGGAGAGTCTACCGAATGGCTACTCCAATTATTAGACAACCAAGATGGGATGTTATTTTCCACATGCATGTGGATGCTTCAGGTTATGCTTTGGGTATTATTCTAGCTCTCAACTGGATGGTCTATTGGTCTATCTAGTATATTATGCTACCAGATTGCTAACACCTACCAAATCAAACTACAACAGCATCGATAAGCTTCAAGGATGGATTTTAGAGTTCAAGGCATTATTTACTTGGAAATCCCTTTGTGTTCTATGTGGACCATCAAGCTTTGCTTTATCTTATTGACAAAACTATCATTCAAGGATGGCTTGTGCTTTTGTTGCAAGAGTTCAACTTCAAGATTATTCATAAACTGGGCAAGATCGCTGATTGTTTTTCCAGGTTATTGGCATCCAAGAAAACACATGGAGCTGACATGGAATTGTCAAATGCTGATTTTTTTGCAAATGACTATTGCAAGAATGAATATGCCGAGTTGGTAGATTACCTATCTAAAGGAACATTCCCTAAAACTATGCCTCGAGATAAGCGTAGGCAATTAACTCTCAAGGCTTGGAAATGCACTCTCATTGGTGGGTAGCTCTATCGACAGTGTGTAGATGGGATTCTTCGATGTTTGGTGTTACCCCATGTCTTCGTTATCTTTGTGCAGCTTGGAAGTTTCATAAAAATACTAAGAAATCTAGATTCGTTGTAGCGGCTTGTAAGCCTTCTCTAACTGATGTATGAAAGTGGTTAATTTATTTTAAGGCCATTTTACGCACTGTCCATGAACTTTGGAGAAACTTATTGAGAGAGGCTGTTGTTCCAATAGATTTAAGTTGGATTTTGAAATAAAGAATTCTCCTAGGGTTATAAAATCTTTAAGATATTTGTCTCCTTTATTTCCAAACAAAAATGGCACTAATTGTGCTGTTTTCTTAGTAAACTTCTACCTTTTCACTTATGAATTTAAGTTTATGCAGTGATTGATCTCTTGTGGGTCTTGTCCAATCGCTTTTCATAAACTTAGTCGGGTTAGGAGATTCATAGACGACTTATTTGTCCCTAACATTTGGCTTACAAATGGGGAGGTGACCAGATAAATCCCAATACATTTGCCATGACAATATTTGTTAGAAAATAGAGGGTAATCCCAACTACCCCATGCAGCAGAAGATTGATTGATAGTGGACCCAAGAATTCACATAGAAGTGTTATATGTGTGTGTGCACACATATGGAACTTCTTCAACTTATGACTTCAAACACTTTTGTGCCTGAGAGGCTCCTGCTCACGCTCCCGCTCCCGCCCCCTGTCCCGTCTATCTTGCCCCTTCCCCCGCCGCCATCCTCCTCCCCGCCTCCTCCTCCTCTGCCCCGCCCCCTCCTTCCTCCTCGCTACCATTCCTCTCCTCCGTCCGCTTCCTTACCTCCCCCGCTCCGCCGCCACCCCCTTTCTGCTCCCCGACCGCCATTCTCCTCCTCCTCGCCGCCGTCTTTCTCCTCCCCTCCGCTCACCTCACCACTGCCACCTATAAAGAAAATACTTGGAGACAAATAAAACAATACTGAAGACAATCAATGGCTGAAGAAGATATATATATCACAAACGGAACTCAGTACAAGTGAAGATATGAGAGAAGCTCTGGAGGAAACAAACGTCAGTCCTGACAACTGTAGTGGACTTCTGCACTAGCTCCACAAGTTGGAACTGAACCAAATCTGAGACAGCAAACTGATGCAGGGGTTGCTGCAGATTTGGAATAGAAAGAACAGAATCTGGAGCGGAAGTTGGAGGTAGATCTGGAGCAGAAGTTGAGGGCAGATCTTGGAGCAGAAGTTGGGACAGATCTGAAGCTAAAAGAAGGCAGATCTGGAGCAGAAATTGGAGCTGATCTGATGCAGAAAGGAGAGCAGAACTGAAGCAGAAAGGAAGGCTGTTCTGGAGCAGAAAAGAGGGCAGATCTGGAGCTGAAAAAGGGGACAGATCTGGAGCAGAAAGGAGGACAGATCTGAGCAGAAAGGAGGGGCAGATCTGGGGCAGAAAAGAGGGCAAATCTGAAGCAGAAAAGAGGACAGCAGAGGAGGCATCCAGGAGGCAGAAGTTGAGGCAGCAGAGGAGGCAGCCAGGAGGCAGAAGTGGCTCAGGGTGTGCAGGAACCTCTGGAGCTGGAAGAGAGATTGTGTTTGAATACCTAGCCCCCCCCCCCTTTAAATAGGAAGGGGCTTTAAGTCGGTCAACCAACAGGTTGACCGACCTGGTCAGATTTGACCGACCAGGTCAATCTGGTCGGCCAGATCTGGTCAGACCAGAAAAAAAACATTTTTTAAATAATTTTTTTATTTTGTTTATCCTCTGAACCGGGGCTTTTGACATTTCTTTGGTTGTGGTTTTTGCCTCCGATTCGGGGTTTCTTTGACAGAATTTGGAGAGGCACCAGTGGTGTTTGTACCTTACCTGTTTATCTGGTCCTGGAGAATTGGAGATTGCCTGGCTTAACACCCCCTCTCAATGTCCAATGCAGACAGGAGAAGCAAAGAGGTGTTCCATGAGTGATCTATCATCTTCATCAGCCTTTGTTTTTTTTTTTTTTTTTTTTTGGGGGGTTTTCATTTAGATGGAGATGCCTACAGAGTAGGTTTTCATCTTCACTAAATGCCCAGATGATGGTACAAAAAGAAAGACTTGAAGGAGTGCCCTCGCAGGGGATTTGTTCACTTCCTTAAGTATACAAAGAGAAAAAAAACTGTTAAAGAGGAGGAGGTAAACCAATCCCCAACCGTGGGCAGAGATGCTCAAGAGTAGGGTGATTAACCGGCTTGGTAAGAATATCAGCACGATTATCGGCAGCTGGAACATAGATCAACCGAATAGTACCTAATTCCACTTGCTCGCGAGTAAAATGAAAGTGAACACTGACATGTTTGGTGCGGTTGGAAAAAATGGGATTGCCTGCGAGAGCAATGGCACTTTTGTTGTCGACGTAGAGGATCGTGGGTTCAGTACAAGGAAAGTGCAATTCTACCAAAAACTGTCGGAGATATATGGCCTCTGTGGTACAATCATACAAGGCCCGGTATTCAGCCTCAGTAGAAGAACCAGCAACAGTCTCTTGTTTACGGCTAGACCAAGAAACAGGTACCGAGCCAAACGAGAAAATATAGCCGCCATGAGAACGACGATTGTCCGGGTCACCAGCCCAGTCGGAATCAGTGTATCCCTGTAGGGTTAGTCCTGGTCTGAAATGTAAACCATAAGAGTAAGTACCATGAATGAACCGCAAGATACGAATACATGCATGCCAATGAGTGAGCTTGGGTTCATTAAAATACTGACTGAGAATAGAGACGGAGTAAGCAAGATCACGACGAGTGTGAAGGAGCCAGAGGAGTTTGCCAACAACCTGGCGATAGAGATGTTCATCAAAGGGAGGAGACTCCAAGTCTTTTGAGAGCTTTACGGTGGGATCTAAGGGAGTGGCAGCCAGCTTAGGCTCATGAGGAATGATTTGATCAAGGAGTTGAAGAGCATATTTCTGTTGAGAAACAAAAGTACCACCAGAATGTTGTACAACTTCCATGCCTAAGAAATAGGAGAGCCGACCAAGATCAGTCATTTCAAAAGTGATGCTGAGTTGAGTTTTAATGTACTGAAGTGTAGTGGGAGTGGAGCCTAAAAGCAAAAGATCATCGACATAGAGTAAAATAAAGCAGACCCCCTCTGACGAATGATGGATATATAAATTTGGATCAAAGGGAGTAGAATGAAAACCATTAGTTTTGAGGAAGGTGTCTATCCGGTGGAACCATGATCGAGGTGCTTGTTTGAGTCCATAAAGAGCTTTGCGGAGACGGAAAACCTTATTTTCATGGCCAGGAGGAGAAAAACCTGGTGGGGGAGTCACATAGACTTCTTCATCAAGGTAACCATTGAGAAAGGCACTCTTGACATCCATTTGATAGATAGTCCAGTGGTGATGAGCAGTTAAGGCGAGAAGACGAAAGGAAGTTAACCGAGCAGTAGGGGCAAAGGTTTCCTCATAATCGATACCATGTTTTGGCGAAATCTTTGCACTACTAAGCGGGCTTTGTATTTATCCAGGGTGCCATCGGCTTTGAGTTTTGTTCGGAAGATCCACTTGGTTCCGATGACCTTTTTGTGAGTGGGTCGATTAACCAAGATCCAGGTCTGATTGCGATCAATACTTTCAAGCTCCTGTTCCATAGCACGATGCCACGCAGGATTTTTAACTGCTTCCTGCCAAGTGGCAGGTTCAGAATGTATGATATAGGCCGTGGTAAAAAAAGAGGCAGTGGCAGTAGAAGAAGTTATTCGAGTAGAGCAGCGAGGACCAAAAGGAGGAAGTTCGACAGGAATAATTCCGGAATCCTTCATAGTTTGACGATACCAGCGTGGCAGTGGGTCGTGAGGAGAAGCAATGGGTGGGGGGAGAGATGTTTCGGAAGGAGAGGAAGGAATTTCGGGTGGAGAATTGTCGGAGGGAACTGGAGTGGAGACGTCATCAGTAGAGAGAATAGAGGAATTTTTAAGCACTGCTCTTTCATCGAAGACCACATCTCGGCGAACCAAAACTTTGTTTGTACGAGGATCAAATAATCGATAAGCTTTGGCTTCTGCCGAGTAGCCAACTAGAAGAAAAAGTTCAGCACGAGGTTCGAGTTTACCGCGAGTATCATTGGGAGTATGAGAGTACGCGCGGCAACCAAAGATACGAAGATGAGAAATAGAAGGACGATAGCCATAGAAGGCCTCAAAAGGCGTCATGTTCAGGATGGGTTGAGTAGGACAGCGATTAAGGATATAGACAGAAGTATTGACGGCTTCGGGCCAGAGACGTTTAGGCAACTCGGCTGCAAAAAGCATAGAATGGGCCATGTTCATGACAGTACGTTGTCGCCGTTCGACACGAGCATTTTGGGAAGGCGAATTTGGAGATGTAAGATGGCGTTGGATACCATGCTCTTGAAGGAAGTGAGTGAATTCATGGGAAATGAATTCACCACCATTATCACTACGAGCAATCCCAATAGACTTGCCTGTTTGATTCATAACCAAGCGAGCCCAAGTAGCAAAGAAAGAAAAAGTGTCGGATTTCTCTTTCATGAAAAACACCCATTGATAGCGAGAGTAATCATCCACAATTAAGAAGAAATAATGTGAACCATTGAGGGAAGGAACAGGAGATTTGCCACTAGACGCAAAATCTCACTGGCTCGAGAAGTGGAATGAGAAGGAAAAGGAGTGCGGCTTTGTTTACCTAATTGACAGGGATGACAAATATCTTTAGCGCGCGATAATTTAGGTAGGCCATCAACTAGATGATCCCGAGACATTTCATATAAAGAGTCATAGGACAAATGTCCCAGACGATAATGCCATAATCGTTCTGTGTCAGTTGGATCTTTTAGGGTAGCATTACCGTAAAGCCGATGAAACTCAGAACCGCAATGGAAGGGAGTCGCAAGAAATTGATTTATAAAGTACAGACCATTAGGTTGAGCATCACCTCGAGCTAGAAGGAGTCCCGAGGACTCATCTATGATGTCAACATGCATCTTTGTAAATAGCACTGTGCGACCAAGGAGGCAAAGTTGATGAACAGAAAGAAGATTGACCCCTAATTGGGGCACATAAAACACTTGATCCAACTGAGCAAGATTGGGACCTTTGTCAGTATCAAAAGTTATTGAACCAACACCATGAATAGTAGCAACAGAGTTATTGCCACAACGAACTCCCCCTGTTGCCGATTGGCGAGAAATGAAGAGATCAGGATGAGGGGTCATATGATGAGTGGCTCCACTATCCACAATCCAAGAAGATTTAGAGTCACATGAAAGAGTATGAAAAGCTGACCCAGATAAGGGAGAGGAGGAGTCAAGCTCGGTGATATGGATCAAGGCTTGAGAAGTGAAGTCTAGAGAATCTCCGATGGACCAGTCAGACAGACCTTCAGGAGTTATAAAGGGAGGAGATGGAGTGAAGTGATTAGTGACATGGCCCTGGGGTCTCCAGAGACCAATGTTCGAAGGAGGAGGAGGAGGACCACCCCTAGGACGCCAACGAGGTGGCTGAGGAGTCGTGGTAGGGGGCTGTGGAGTCCAACGGGGTGATTGAGGAGTCGTGGTAGGGAGCTGAGGAGTCCAACGGGGTGGTTGAGGAGTCATGGTGGGAGGCTGAGGAAGAAGGCCTTTGGCTTTGGAGCGACATTCATCGTCAATATGCCCAACTCTCTGGCAATGCTGACAAAACCTATTCTTTTTGGGAAGGGAGTGCCAGGCGGGTTTACTACTAGAGGGGTTAGGAGTAGGAGAGGGCTTTCCGGAGCTAGGTTGATCTTTTGGAATCCCGGAGAGAAGAGCCCCCTCTGAAGCAGGAATGCTATGTTTTTGGTGGACCTGAGAGTAAAGACGAGCATAACGCAAAAGTTGACATTCAAACTCATAAAAAGTAGGAAGAGAAGGTTGAGAAATGATTTGTTGCATAAAACTGAAATACTTGGGCGGAAGTTTATTTAAAAAGAAAGTAACTTGGTCATCCTCGGATTTGGGAGGACCAGTTGTGGCAAATTCAGCAACTAACCGCCAGTAATCGGCTAGTTTAACCTTGAGATCATCGTCAGCAAGAATCTGGAATTGTTGGAGATCATGGTCAAGATTGATGCGACGAGTACGATCTCGAGCTGCATAGCGGTCAGTGAGATGTGCCCATCGCTCAGAGGCAAGATCAAAATGCTGTAATTGAGAGTGAAATTCAGGTAAAAGACCTTGCATAATTTCAACAATGGCAGTGGCATTACGATGTCGCCACGAACGAACTACCTGAGGAGGATAAACATGAGGATCAGGTGGCGATTCGGTACCTTGAACGAGTTCCCATAGGTCTTGAGAATCAAGCACATGGCGCATAAGATTTGACCATGTGGTATAATTAGACCCGTCAAAACGAGTCATATCAGTGAAAGCATGTTTGGCTGTTGCAGAGACAGGGTGAGGGGAAGAAATAGAATGATAGGGAGAAGCAACCGGTGGAGGCAGAAGAGAATTTGGAATAGTAGCAGAGTGAGAAGAAGGGAGAGGTGGCATCACCGGAGGAATAAAAGAATTTGGAAAAGGTCCTGAGGGGGAGGGATGAATATGAGAGGCGGGATAAGACATGAGAGGTGAAAAAGAGGCAGCGGGAGAGATAGAGGGAAATAAACTATAGGAATCCAGTGGCATGGGAGAAGGAGGAGGATGAGAAAGAGTTTGGAGAGGTATTCATCACCTTCAATCCTAGCAGACTCTCTCTCGACATATGTCGAAGGTGATGGTTGAATAGAGGTTGATTCAGGCTGAGATCGCTTCGGAGAAGAGGGAGAAGACATCTTCTGGTGATGATTTATCTTCCAAGCTTTCCAGATCAAGGCTCAGGTGTCGATTGGCACACCTGGCTCTGATACCATATAAAGAAAATACTTGGAGACAAATAAAACAATACTGAAGACAATCAATGGCTGAAGAAGATATATATATCACAAACGAAACTCAGTACAAGTGAAGATATGAGAGAAGCTCTGGAGGAAACAAACGTCAGTCCTGACAACTGTAGTGGACTTCTACACTAGCTCCACAAGTTGGAACTGAACCAAATCTGAGACAGCAAACTGATGCAGGGGTTGCTGCAGATTTGGAATAGAAAGAACAGAATCTGGAGCGGAAGTTGGAGGTAGATCTGGAGCAGAAGTTGAGGGCAGATCTTGGAGCAGAAGTTGGGACAGATCTGAAGCTAAAAGAAGGCAGATCTGGAGCAGAAATTGGAGCTGATCTGATGCAGAAAGGAGAGCAGAACTGAAGCAGAAAGGAAGGCTGTTCTGGAGCAGAAAAGAGGGCAGATCTGGAGCTGAAAAAGGGGACAGATCTGGAGCAGAAAGGAGGACAGATCTGAGCAGAAAGGAGGGGCAGATCTGGGGCAGAAAAGAGGGCAAATCTGGAGCAGAAAAGAGGACAGCAGAGGAGGCAGCTAGGAGGCAGAAGTGGATCAGGGTGTGCAGGAACCTCTGGAGCTGGAAGAGAGATTGTGTTTGAATACCTAGCCCCCCCCCTTTAAATAGGAAGGGGCTTTAAGTCGGTCAACCAACAGGTTGACCGACCTGGTCAGATTTGACCGACCAGGTCAATCTGGTCGGCCAGATCTGGTCAGACCAGAAAAAAAAACATTTTTTAAATAATTTTTTTATTTTGTTTATCCTCTGAACCGGGGCTTTTGACATTTCTTTGGTTGTGGTTTTTGCCTCCGATTCGGGGTTTCTTTGACAGAAGTTGGAGAGGCAACAGTGGTGTTTGTACCTGTTTATCTGGTCCTGGAGAATTGGAGATTGCCTGGCTTAACACCACCCCTCCCCGCCCCCATCCTCCTCCTCCTCCCCACCGCCATCCCCTCCTCCCCGTCTACAACGTCGTCTCCTCCGCCCCGCTGCCATTCTTCTCCTTCTCCCTGCCGCCTCCTCTTCCTCCCCACCGTCTACCTTCATTCTCCTCTCACCCCACCTTCAAAGCGTCCCCCTCACACCTTCATCTCCGGATTGAGTCACACCTCATCTTCATCCTTTCCCCCCACGGCTTCAATCCCTTCCTCCTCTTGCGAGAGCTAGCAGTAAGTCACTTCTCGATATGGCGGCTCCCAGCCAGGAACCGGTGGCCCAGCAAGACCCCCCTACATCCAAAGCCTATCGAGTCACTCTGACAAAGCAGCAGATCCCTATGGTGATGGTCAGGGAGTTCTTTTAATGGTCAAAGAATTGACTACGGTCAAAGATACTTGACTCTGGTCAAGTAAGCCTGACTTCAGTCAGGAAAACTTGGTTTATTTCCAAGAGGGTTAACTGCAGTTAACCAGAGAACTACAGAGCTGACTACGATCAGAGAGTGTTGACTTCGATCAACGAGACTTGGCATGCGCCAAGAGGGTTAACTACGGTTAACCAAGATGTGCCAACTTCGGTTGGAGAGACTTGGCTATAATTAAGGCGCCTCGACCTTTGGTCAAAGCCCCCTTAATTATGATCAAGAGCGTTGACTTCGATCAACGAGAGAATAAATATTTATTTATTTATTTATTTATTATATTTGTTATGTGCGCACATGTGTTCAGTGGGGACGCCCACCGTGACTAGGATTAGTCCACAGTGAGTTATTTTGCATGCAAAGCGCTAACAATTAATGGGTGCCATGGTGGTCCGCTTTAATTATGCCCTAGGGAGGGGGGGGGGCTGAGGAGATGAGGAGGTGAAGGGAGGGGGGGAAGTCATAGTTATAGGGGAGGAATCCGAATGGAGAAGGGGAGGTGAAGGGAGGGGGAGGCAATTTGGAACAACAAGAGGAGGCCAAATGGAGGAGGGGAGGTGAAGTGGGGAGGGAGAGTCGTAGTTATAGGGGAGGCTCATATGGAGGAGGGGAGGTGAATTGGGGGGGGGGGGGGGGAGTCACAACAGCAAGGGAGGGGGGAGGGCCAAATGGAGGAGGGGAGGTGAAGGGGGGGGAAGTTGTAGCTGTAGGGGAGGGGGGGGTGGCCGAATGGCAGAGGGGAGGTGAAGGGGGAGGGAGAGTCATAGCTGTAGGGAAGGCCCGTATGGAGGAGGGGAGGTGAATTGGGGAGGGAGGTCGCAACAGCAACAAGGAAGGAGGGGAGGACCTAATGGAGGAGGGGAGGTGAAGGGGGAGGTGTATCATAACAGCAGGGAGGGGGGGGGGGGGGGGGGGGGGGGGGGGGAATTGGAGGTGGGGAGGTGAAATCGGGGGGGGGGGGCAGAATTCGTAAACAAAAGGGGGGGCGAATGGAGGAGGGGAGGTGAAAAGGGGGGCGTATTGTAACAGCAGGGAGGGGGAAAAGTTGGAGGTGGGGAGGTGGAGGGGAGGGGGGGCATATGGAGGTGGGGGAGAGGGGGGACATGTGATGCAAGTGAGGGGGGTTATGGCTGGGGTGGGGGAGAGGGGGGTCGAGATGGGGGAGAGGGGGATACAACCAAGGTGGGGAAGGGAGGGAAGGTGGGGCGGGTGATGGGGGTAGGGGGGGAGAGGTGGTGCAGGTGAGGGGGGTATGGCCGAGGTGGGGGAGGGGGGGGAGAGGTGGTGCGGGGGTATGGTGGAGGGGGGGGGGGGGGGGGGGGGGGAGAGGTGGTGCGGGTGGTGGGGGGGGGGGGGGGGGGGGGGGGTGGGTATGATAGAGGTGAGAGGGGAGTGAGAGGATGGCGCCGGTGAGGGGGGGGTATGGCCATGGTGGGGGAGGGGAGAAGCTGGGGCGGGTGATGGGGGCGGTGCAGGGTAGGGGGAGAAGGTGGAGCGGGTGAGGAGGGAGGGGCGAGGGGAATGGTATGGTCGAGGTAGGGGGGGCGGGAGGTGGTGCAAGTGATGGGGGTAGGGGGGGGGAGGAGGAAGGGTGAGGGGGCAAGGGGGAGAAGGTGGGGCGGGTGATGGGGGTAGGGGTAGGAAAGAAGGGTGAGGGGGAAAGGGGAGAAGGTGGGGCGGGTGATGAGGGAGGGGGCGGGGATGGTATGGCCGAGGTGGGGGGGCGAGAGGTGGTGCAGGTGATGGGGGTAGGGGTGGGGAAGAAGGGTGAGGGGGGAAGGGGGAGAAGGTGGGGCGGGTGATGAAGGAGGGGGAGGGGGGGATGGTATGGCTGAGGTGGGGGGGCGGGAGGTGGTGCAGGTGATGGCGGTAGGGGTGGGGAAGAAGGGTGAGGGGGGAAGGGGGAGAAGGTGGGGCGGGTGATGAAGGAGGGGGGGGGAATGGTATGGCCGAGGTGGGGGGGGGGGGGGGACGAGAGGTGGTGCGAGTGATGGGGGTAGGGGCGGGGAAGAAGGGTGGGGGAAAGGGGAGAAGGTGGGGCGGGTGATGAAGCAGGGGGTGTAAGAAATCCTAGATTTACTATATTTAGAATTGTGCTAAGGAACAGAAAAGAGACTAAGATAGCAGAGAGCAAAGGAATAATGATATTGCTTGAATGTCTGTAGGGTGGATGTGATTGTCATCCATACAATTTGGCCTCTCTTATATAGAGAGTGAAGAGTCACACATGAAAAGGTGTGAACTTCAAAGGGTATGTGCATGAAGAGGTGTGTACCCCTTGTGAAGGGTGTGACCCTTGATGAGAGGGTACATTACAATAGGAATGTCTCTTCATTAGAATGCCTCTTGTGAAGGGTTATGCCTCATTAGGAAGTGTCCCGTCGAAAGGGCAAGTGTCCTGTCGAAAGGTCATACCCTTCCACAAGTGTCCATTCATTAAACCATCCATAAGTCTAGAAAGAGAAAGGAATACGTCACAGATCGTGACATCCCCTCCCACTCAAAAGAAGACCCTGGTGGAGATAATGAACTGATGTAGAAAATATCATGGTAGATGCTGAACATACTGCTGTAAAAGATCAGGGTACTGCTGTAAGTCTTCATCAAACTGCCAAGTAGCGTCGGAGTCGTCCAGATCTCGCCAAAGAACAAGGAATTCCGTGATAAGTCGATGTCGAGTCTCTCGCTGTCGATGGTTCAGAATATGCTCAAGAATAAGGAGAACATAATCGTCTTCGATTTCTGGGACATAATCACCTGCAGGAGGTGGGGAGGTGAAATCGGGGGGGGGGGCAGAATTCGTAAACAAAAGGGGGGGCGAATGGAGGAGGGGAGGTGAAAAGGGGGGCGTATTGTAACAGCAGGGAGGGGGAAAAGTTGGAGGTGGGGAGGTGGAGGGGAGGGGGGGCATATGGAGGTGGGGGAGAGGGGGGACATGTGATGCAAGTGAGGGGGGTTATGGCTGGGGTGGGGGAGAGGGGAGTTGAGATGGGGGAGAGGGGGATACAACCAAGGTGGGGAAGGGAGGGAAGGTGGGGCGGGTGATGGGGGTAGGGGGGGAGAGGTGGTGCAGGTGAGGGGGGTATGGCCGAGGTGGGGGAGGGGGGGGAGAGGTGGTGCGGGGGTATGGTGGAGGTGGGGGGGGGGGGGGGGGGGGGGAGAGGTGGTGCGGGTGGTGGGGGGGGGGGGGGGGGGGGGGGTGGGTATGATAGAGGTGAGAGGGGAGTGAGAGGATGGCGCCGGTGAGGGGGGGGTATGGCCATGGTGGGGGAGGGGAGAAGCTGGGGCGGGTGATGGGGGCGGTGCAGGGTAGGGGGAGAAGGTGGAGCGGGTGAGGAGGGAGGGGCGAGGGGAATGGTATGGTCGAGGTAGGGGGGGCGGGAGGTGGTGCAAGTGATGGGGGTAGGGGGGGGGAGGAGGAAGGGTGAGGGGGCAAGGGGGAGAAGGTGGGGCGGGTGATGGGGGTAGGGGTAGGAAAGAAGGGTGAGGGGGAAAGGGGAGAAGGTGGGGCGGGTGATGAGGGAGGGGGCGGGGATGGTATGGCCGAGGTGGGGGGGCGAGAGGTGGTGCAGGTGATGGGGGTAGGGGTGGGGAAGAAGGGTGAGGGGGGAAGGGGGAGAAGGTGGGGCGGGTGATGAAGGAGGGGGAGGGGGGGATGGTATGGCTGAGGTGGGGGGGCGGGAGGTGGTGCAGGTGATGGCGGTAGGGGTGGGGAAGAAGGGTGAGGGGGGAAGGGGGAGAAGGTGGGGCGGGTGATGAAGGAGGGGGGGGGAATGGTATGGCCGAGGTGGGGGGGGGGGGGGGGGACGAGAGGTGGTGCGAGTGATGGGGGTAGGGGCGGGGAAGAAGGGTGGGGGAAAGGGGAGAAGGTGGGGCGGGTGATGAAGCAGGGGGTGTAAGAAATCCTAGATTTACTATATTTAGAATTGTGCTAAGGAACAGAAAAGAGACTAAGATAGCAGAGAGCAAAGGAATAATGATATTGCTTGAATGTCTGTAGGGTGGATGTGATTGTCATCCATACAATTTGGCCTCTCTTATATAGAGAGTGAAGAGTCACACATGAAAAGGTGTGAACTTCAAAGGGTATGTGCATGAAGAGGTGTGTACCCCTTGTGAAGGGTGTGACCCTTGATGAGAGGGTACATTACAATAGGAATGTCTCTTCATTAGAATGCCTCTTGTGAAGGGTTATGCCTCATTAGGAAGTGTCCCGTCGAAAGGGCAAGTGTCCTGTCGAAAGGTCATACCCTTCCACAAGTGTCCATTCATTAAACCATCCATAAGTCTAGAAAGAGAAAGGAATACGTCACAGATCGTGACATCCCCTCCCACTCAAAAGAAGACCCTGGTGGAGATAATGAACTGATGTAGAAAATATCATGGTAGATGCTGAACATACTGCTGTAAAAGATCAGGGTACTGCTGTAAGTCTTCATCAAACTGCCAAGTAGCGTCGGAGTCGTCCAGATCTCGCCAAAGAACAAGGAATTCCGTGATAAGTCGATGTCGAGTCTCTCGCTGTCGATGGTTCAGAATATGCTCAGGAATAAGGAGAACATAATCGTCTTCGATTTCTGGGACATAATCACCTGCAGGAGGAACTGCTTCATCGCCTGGAATGTACGTCTTTAGCCAAGAAATATGAAATGTTGGATGGATTTTACCCCAGGATGGTGGTAATTCCAATTTATAACTTAAAGGTGAATTTTTCTTGACGATCCGGAAAGGTCCATAGTATCTTGGTCGCAACTTAGGAAACACAGACTTAACCGTCTTATAGCGATGTGGGGCTACAAATAATAGCACCATGTCACCAGTGTTAAATTCCAGGTGACGTCTATGTTTGTTGGCAGACTGTTGATACCGCTCTTGCGCTTTTCGCATATGATCCCTGACTTGCAGTAGAATGTCTTGCATTTCTTGAACCAGTTGGTCAGCTAGGGCCACTCGATGTTGAAGTACAAAATTTGTTGGTACAATCGGAGTGTGTCCATAAGCTGCTTGGAATGGAGTCATGCTGATGGCACTATGGAAAGAGTTATTATAAGCAAACTCGAGGAGTGGTAGATACTCTTCCCATGCTGCGAGGCGTGACTGAACATAATGTCGAAGCATTTCTTCCAGAACTTGGTTGACTCTTTCAGTCTCTCCATCTGATTCTGGGTGGTAGGCTGAACTGAACAGTAGAGTAGTCCCCAAAGATTCGAACAGGGAAATCCAAAAGTGACTGGTGAACTTAGGATCTCTGTCGGATATGATATTCTTGGGCAATCCATGGTGTCGGAAGATGTGTTGTATGAAGAGTTTGGCTATGTCCGGGGCCTGTGCACTGCTTTTGCAAGCAACAAAGTATGCCAATTTGGACAAGCGATCAACAATTACCATAATCTGAGTGTTACCTCGGGAAGATCGTGGTAGTGTTGTAACAAAATCCATGGAAATACTTTCCCACCTTTCAGTTGGAACTGGAAGAGGCTGAAGAAGTCCTGTTGGAAGTCGTCGACTTGCTTTCATTTGTTGACATGATAAACAAGATGTAACCATGTTGATAACATCTCGTTTCATCTGAGGCCAGTAGTATGTTGCACTGAGTAACCGATAAGTCTTATTGATGCCTGGATGGGCAGCATAAGGAACTACATGATGCTCTTTTAACAAAAGACGTCGAACATCCTTGTCATGTGGTACACAGACGCGATCTTGATAATACAGAAGGTCGTCCGTATAAGAATAGGATGAGAAAATCTTTTGTTCGGAAGTCGAAGGTTGATCTTTGGAAAGAACCTGTACTGCGGTGCCGAAGTCTTTATCATTGAAATACTTTCCTTTGAATGAATTCGGAACATCCACAGATAATGTAGAGATTACCATGGCTGATGCTAGAGGTAACCTACTGAGAGCATCTGCAACTACATTGCGTAGTCCTGGTATGTACTCAATGGTCATGTGAAAGTTGGCCAAAAACTCAACCCAACGTGCTTGTCGAGCATTCATGACTGGCTGAGTAAAGATGTACTTTAAAGAGTGATGGTCTGTTTTGACCACAGAGTCGGCACCCATGAGATAATGTTTCCAAGAGCGATAAGCATGTACAACAGCAAGAAACTCCTTATCATAGACCGGATATCGGGTTTGGATATCAGAATGTATATGGCTGTCAAAAGCAATAACTCTGCCTTCTTGCATCAAGATTGCTCCTGTAGCGATGTCGGAAGCGTCGGTCATGACCTCAAATGGAAGGTTTGGGTCAGCAATAGCCATAACTGGTGTGGTAGTGAGTGCTTGCTTGAGTTGTTGGAAACTATACTCTGTTTCGGGAAGCCACTGAAAAATTGCTGTGCTTTTCAATAATTCGGACATAGGAGCTGCGATTTCGGAAAACTGATAGACCTTTGTATGGTAGAAGTTTGCCAATCCGAGAAAAGAGCGGACATCATGAACATTCTTAGGAGTAGGCCAATTTCGGATTACCTCGACCTTCTTGGGATCCACAGAGATACCTTGAGCTGAAATAACATGTCCCAAATATTCAAGTTGGGTCTTGAAGGACTCACTCTTCTCAATGTTGATGTAGAGAGAATTCGCACGGAGAACTTCAAAAACTTGGTGAAGATGTTGTTTGTGCTCAAGTAGGGATCTGCTGAAAACGATGTCATCGAGGTAAACGATGACGAACTTATCGAGGAAAGGCCTGAAGATGTCGTTCATTAATGTCATGAATGTGGCCGGGGCATTGTTTAACCCAAAAGGCATGACCAAACATTCATAGTGTCCATACTTTGTTCGAAAAGCTGTCTTGTATTCATCGCCTTCTCGTATACGAATTTGATGATAACCTGAACGAAGATCAATCTTGGAGAAGTGTGTTGCATGTAGAAGTTGATCGAAAAGGTCATCAATGCGAGGCAATGGATACTTGTTTTTTATAGTGAGCTTGTTGAGGGCTCGGTAGTCGATGCAGAGGTGCATAGACTTGTTCTTTTTTTCCACAAGTAATACAGGAGATCCGAAAGGGCTGCGACTGGGCCGAATGTGACCTTTGTCGAGTAGCTCGGTGACCTGTCTTTGGATTTCTTCATTTTGAGTGTGAGAAACTCGATAAGGAGTTTTCGACGGTGGATTACTGCTGGGAATAAGTTCGATTGGGTGATCCACTGGTCGTCGAGGTGGTAACTGCTGTGGCAATTCCTGTGGAAAAAGATCCAAGTAAGGCTGGAAAAAAGGTTGGTTGAGGTATTCAGGAGGATCCTTTGTTGGTGTCTCCTCTACTGCCGTAACCAACAGAAGTGAAGTCTTTGCTTGGCGTTTACGAACCCACTTCTTTACTTGTAGGGCAGAGGCAACTGGGGTTGAAGGAGAATCCCTAGAACCAGTTAGCTCAATAAATTTTCCCTGGTGGACAAACTAGATAGTATGGCTGCGAAAGCTGATTGATGGATCATAGTCGTAGAGCCATTGTTGTCCGAGTATAACGTCGTACCGAGAAAGAGGCATGATGTCGAAGTTCAACTTGTCCGTATAATGTTGGATGCGAAAAGACAAGTTTTTGATCCTGGCGTTGCACAAGAAAGTAGTTCCATTTGCGAGTTCAATCTGATAGTCCATGAGACTAGGACTGGTGGTCAACCGAAGTTTATCGACCACAGAACTGGCTAGGAAATTATGAGAACAGCCACTGTCGATGAGGATGGTGACCGTTGTTCCACGAATCGATCCTTGAACACAAAGTACTTGAGTGGCCAGGGAAGGTTCGGGGTTGCTGGCAAGGCTAAGGTGGATGGTATTCGCCATTCGAACAGCTTTGCCTTTCTTGTCTTGTGCTGAGGTAGCATCTTCTTTTGGGGAAGTGATAGGTTCCATATTAGAATTTTGCTTTGGTCGCTTGGGACAATCGAACCATCTATGGTCGCCGGTACAGATGGTACAAAGTCCTTTGAGCTGGAGTTGTTCTTCTTGTCAGTGGCCGCACCTTTATGTTGGGGCTGTCGGTAATGACTTTGTGAAGAAGAAGAAACACGATCCTTGGGGGAGTGCTTCTGTTGGAATCCAGCAAATGATTTCTGAGGCTTCTGGGGATCTTGAGATTGTCGCTGACCTTGATTACCGAAGTTTTTGCGAAACCGGGTGTTTTCTTGAGGGCGAGCACCTTTGGCCATAGGAGAGTTCTGTGTGCGATTAGCACTCTGCTTCCCTGTGTTTAGGAAATCTGTAATGCGCTCTGCGTAAGCAATAGCGCCATCTGTGGTGGTGATATTGGCTTTAAGAACATCAATGCGTAACGAGGGTTGTAGGCCTGAGATGAAAGCATGAAGGCGATCATCCTCAGTTAAACCATCAATCTCTAGCACCAATGTGGTGAACTGAGAGATATAAGAAGACAGGGAACCCATTTGCTCCAACTGTCGAAATTTTGATCGTGCTTGGAAGTCCGCATTGGCAGGTACAAACTGCTTACGGAGCACGTGTTCAAAACGTTCCCAAGTTAACACACATTTTCCGTCCTTTAAGCGTCTTTGCCACCATAGAAATGTTGTATCCTTCAGGAGGGAGGCTGCCAAGGCGATCTTTTTGCCTTCCGTGAGGTCAACAGTGTCAAAATACATGCGCATTTTAGCGAGCCATTGGTCAACAGTTCGGCGATTACGTTGACCAGTGTAGGCTTCCGGAAGTTTGACGTCAAGTCGCTTTGTTTTGGAAGCTTGAAGTAATCGGTAGAGAGTACGCAGTTCAGTATTTTCTACCTTTGGTGGGTAGTCCGCATCGTCGTCGGGTTGCGTCACGTCGTCCTCTGTATGTGCTGGACTTCGAGAATCTTGGAGTTGTTGAACTTTTTGAACCAGGTCGGAGATGCTGTCCTGAAGCTGAGATATTTGAAGTTGTAATAGAGATTCACTTTGGACATTGCCTTCAGGGGTCTTTTTGGGACTTGATTCTTTGATCTCGGGAGAGGCTTCACGCGATCGGTGCGACATGTCGAATATCCCTGTAAGAAAAGCGCGAACTTGCGCTCTAGTTTGGACCATTCCTGGAAGAGGATTCGGGCTGCTCCCTGAGGTTGCTCATATTGGAGGGGGCAGGCGAGGCAGGATGGAACCACCCGTGGAAATCTGGTAAGGGAGGTCCTGTCGAAGGTAACACTGGAGATTCTGAAAAAGGTGTTACTGCTCGTGATAAGGGGTAGGTAGCAGAGTCCACGGATCTGAAAAAGGGTAAGGAGCTGCTGTCGGAAGAGGAGGATATCCAGGGGAGGGAGTGCCTTCAGGATGTAAATACTGACTTGGAGAAGGTACACCCTGTAGAGGAGGATATCCGGGAGCTGAAGGAGGTGGAGAGTACCCTGGGGATGCCGAAGGTGAAGGGTAAAACTCTCTCCAAAAATGAACAGCAAACTCCTGAGGAATATCGTGTTCCGGATATCTTCGTGTCTCGTGGAACACAACCTGTACTGTGCTGAGGAAATAATGTAATTGAGGTGCCTCACGCAGAAGGTAGAGGATGTGATCCAAGTCACTTGGAGGGCACGTGACACAGAAGACCCAAGATGCAAAGGCTCCAAAATGGGCTTGCTGTGCAATTTGAACACGATATTGTGTAGTAGCAGGTGCCTGCGGTGTCCTTGAATGGCCGGGTGAATTACCAGGGGTTTCCATGCTTTAATGTGGATTCTTTCATTTGCTGTAATTTGTTAAAGAGAATCCGTAAAAAGCAGATTGGAAAGACTCCACCTGGCAATACTTTAATCTGCCAAATGATTGCGTAGAAGAAGGCTGCAAATCGTTGTCCGGAGGTCCATGTTGCAGTGTTTTGCGAGGAGTGCTCGAGGCTGGTCTGGTCCGGGCTGTCAACGGGCTGTCTTCATTGCGAGAAATGTGGCAACTGGTGCTGAATTGGCAGGGTGTAAATGGCGAAACAAGGAGAGGGCAGCAGACTGTCAGGAAAGCTGGTATGCAGGGCTGCAAATAAGGAGTGGACTGTCAGCGAAAATGGCGAGGTAAGGGCTGGCTGGCAGCGCAAATGACGAAACAGGGCTGGGCAGCGTAGGCTGAAGGATATGTGCTGTCCGTACAGCGTGTACGGGACAGGCTGTACGGCCTGTACGGCAGGCTGTACGGCCTGTACGACAGGCAGCCAAAAAGATCGTACAAAATGTACGGACTTCCTGCGCAGGGAAGTACGGCTGAATTGCGCAAGCGTACGGCTGGCTGCGAAAGGGGCGCAGGAGGAGACGGACGAGATGGCGTAGGAGGGTCGTGATGGCGCAGGTACGGACGTCCGTACGGCTGACGTAGGCTATTGCGCAGGCTGGCTGTCCAGGAATTCGTACGTTGCAGTTTGTGGGCTAAATGCTGCGACGATTCGTTGGGCTGCCTAAAGGGTTATTTGCCCCAAATTAATTTGGGGGTTTAGTTAACCCTAGGGTAGTTAGGGTAAACCTAGGGGTAGGGGATGGGTTTAATTTTTGTCCCTTTTTTACCCCTCTAGGTACCCTTTTGTAGGTACTTGGGCCTAGGAGGTGTGCCTATTCGAAGGGGTGTGACCCTTGGAATAGGTGCACCTGTTCATGAGGGGATATGTCCCTATTGTTAAAAGGGGTGCGACCCTGCATGAATAGGTATGTCCCTTTGCCCACGATGGGGTATGTCCCATGAGTGAGGAGTCGAGACTCGTCACCAAAAGGTGTCCCCCATGGTGGAAAAGGCGCGTCCCTTGGTTTTGGGACAGCCCAAGCACCTGAAAGGACACGATTTTGGTCGTGTCCATTCACATCAACTTGTGATGTGAGGGAGATGGAGAGGCCAGGATGACTTTAGGCGTTTAAAAATTTTACGCTCATCCTCTCCATCTCTTCCATGCACTATGTGCACGGATGTCCTTCTAGCGGCAAAAATGTATCAGATTAGCGCTAGAAGGTGGGGGGCATTTCCTACAGGCAAGAGCGAATTTTGCTCTGATACCACTGTAAGAAATCCTAGATTTACTATATTTAGAACTGTGCTAAGGAACAGAAAAGAGACTGAGATAGCAGAGAGCGAGAGCAAAGGAATAATGATATTGCTTGAATGTCTGTAGGGTGGATGTGATTGTCATCCATACAATTTGGCCTCTCTTATATAGAGAGTGAAGAGTCACACATGAAAAGGTGTGAACTCCAAAGGGTATGTGCATGAAGAGGTGTGTACCCCTTGTGAAGGGTGTGACCCTTGATGAGAGGGTACATTACAATAGGAATGTCTCTTCATTAGAATGCCTCTTGTGAAGGGTTATGCCTCATTAGGAAGTGTCCCGTCGAAAGGTCATACCCTTCCACAAGTGTCCATTCATTAAACCATCCATAAGTCTATAAAGAGAAAGGAATACGTCACAGATCGTGACAGGGGGGGAGAATGGTATGGCCAAGGTGGGGGGGGTAGGAGGTGGTGCAAGTGATGGGGGTAGGGGAGGGGAAAGAAAGGGTGAGGGGAGGGAGGGGAAGAAGGTGGGGTGGGTGAGGGTAAGGGGGGAGGGAGGGGGGGGGGGGGGGGGGGGGAGAAAGGTATGGCCAAGGTGGGGGAGCGAGGAAGGTGGTGCAGGTGATGGAGGTAGGGGCTAGGAAGAAGGGTGAGGGGGGAAGGGGGAGAAGGTGGGGCGGGTGATGAAGGAGGGGGGGAATGGTATGGCCGAGGTGGGGGGGGGGGGCGGGAGGTGGTGCAGGTGATGGAGGTAGGGGCGGGGAAGAAGGGTGGGGGGGGAGGGGGAGAAGGTGGGACGGGTGATGAAGGAGGGGGGGGGGGGATGGTATGGCCAAGGGAGGAGGGAGGCAAGAGGTGGTGCGGGTGATGGGGGTAGGGTGGGGGAGGGGAAGAAGGTGGGGGCGGGTGAGGGTAAGGGGGGATGTGGGGGAGGGAGGGGGGAATATATATATATATATATATATGGCCGAGCTGGGGGGGCGAGGGAGGTGGTGCGCGTGATGGGCGTAGGGGTGAGGGAAAGAAGGTGGGGCGGGTGAGGGTAAGGGGGGTGCGAGTGAGGGGGGGGGGGGGGGGGGGGAGAGGTATGGCCGAGGTGGGGGAGGGGGGGGGAGGTGGTGCCGGGTGATGGGGGTAGGGTGGGGGAGGAAGGGTGGGGAGGGGAAGGGGGAGAAGGTGGGGCGGGTGATGAAGGAGGGGTGCGGAAATGGTATGGCCGAGGAGGGGGGGAGGTGGGAGGTGGTGTGGGTGATGGGGGTAGGGGTGGGGAGGAAGGGTGAGGGGGGGGAGGGGAAGAAGGTGGGGCGGGTGAGGGTAAGGGGGGATTGGGGGGGGGGGGGGGAGGGGGGAAATATGGCCGAGGTGGGGGGCGAGGGAGGTGGTGCAGGTGATGGGGGTATGGGTGAGGGGAAGAAGGTGGGGCGGGTGAGGGTAAGGTAATATGGACATTGAAGTAGATATATTGGCAAGGGTTGATCTCATTGAAGATGAGATCAAACCCTAGCCCATCATTGTATCATTATAAACTATTACATTTTGAAAAAACTATTTTACATATCGTCTCTTTCTCCTCGCCTTGATCACTTAATTTATGTATATGTGTGCATTTGAAAAAATCATACAATTCTCATACAACTGTTTGGTGTATGATATTTTCACACAAGCTTGTAGATACATTGGGAATAATGGCCAATCTTCTAAAAGTCAGAATGCATTTCATTTAGCTCTATTTTACGCGTTTATAGGAGTGTCTATTACTTAGCTCAGATGCGCATATAGACGCTCTAGAGACTATGTATATAGCTGGGACTATAGACGCACTTGTAATTTGCAAAATATTGTAGTGCATATAGACACGCCCGTTGTTTTGCGCATCAACTAGACGCATCAATGGCCAATTTGTGTTGTTGCATTAGGAAAAAAGGGAGCTCATTTTGGGGCCCTGAGAGAAATTCGTAATTTCTTCATTTTTTGCTCTTCCAAAATCCACAGAAACAATAGAATAACATGTCAGACATGGAAGAATATGTTACATTAAAATACACAATAGAATATGTAAAGATGTCAGAGATGAAAGAATAAAGATATTCTTCTTTATTCAAAACTTATGAGACACGAACTCTTGTATTTATTACTCCCACAACCCACTCTCTTCCCTCAATCATTTTTCAGCCTGCTCCATGGCCCCCTTTCACTCTATGCAGTCAGACCATAACTAATCCAAATTCTACTTCATTTGTTAAGCTTTTTGTCCATGTTTCATTTTCAGATAACCTATACACCAGGAACTCAGAATAGGGCAGCAGATGCTCTATCAAGGAGGCCACAAGTTCACAATGTCACAATTGCCTATCATCAGGATCTCCTAGATATGCAAGGGCAGTATGCCACAGATCCAGAGTTTGGGGTAATATATCAGCAGATACAAGAAGGGCAGTCTAGTAGTCAATATTCTATGAAAGATGGATATTTAATGAAGGATGATTGCCTATGTATCACTAGAGGATTGAGGCAAAAGATTATGGATGAATGTCGTGCACCACCATATGCAGGACATAGGGGAATTGCCTCGACCACCCAAGATTTGGAAAGATATTTCTTTTGGCCAGGAATGCTAAAGCAAACATCAGTTCGTCACGGAATGCTTTACCTGTCAAAAAGTTAAATATGATAGACATAAGACACCTGGTCTTTTGGTACCCCTCCCAGTGCCCCAGGCACCGTGGGAAGATATAGCAATGGATTTTATATTTGATTTGCCAAGGTCAAAGAACGGGAATGATGGTATATGGACAACTATTGATAGATTCAGTAAGCAGGCCCATTTCATTCCAGTAAGGAAGACAATCAAGGCAGATCATATGGCCAAGGTTTTCATGGCACAGATTTTCAAGCATCATGGTATGCCAAAGTCCATTGTTAGTGACCGTGATCCTAGGATAACCAGCCTATTCTGGGCAGCATTATTTGATAATATGGGGACGAAACTGAATTTCTCTTCTTCTTTTCACCCCGAAACAGACGGTCAAAGTGAGATAGCAAATTCCACAGTGTTGGATATGCTAAGATGTTATGTGGCTGAACAGAAATCAGAGTGGGAAAAGTATCTCCCACTAGTGGAGTTTGCATACAATAATACGGTGCATAGCTCCACAGGAAAAGCCCCATTTGAGGTCATATATGGGAAGGTGATTTTGCCACCTATCCTCAGGACAAAAGATGAGATATTTGCAGCCGACGAGTATGTCAGAGATCTTGAGACAGCTTTCAGCCAGGTTCGGACAGCCATTGAAAGATCTCAAGAAAAGTACAAGAAAGCTGCAGATAAGCATAGACGTCAGATGGATCTCAAACCAGGAGAATGCGTGCTTTTGAGGTTCCAAAAAGCTAGGCTCCACAAGCTAAAGGGCAAAGAAAAAACGTATGCTAAGCTGTCTACCAGAAGTTACGGACCTTTTCAAGTAATTGAAGAGATCAACCAGGTAGCCTTCAGATTGGCTTTGCCACCCAGTTGGAAGATTCACAATGCCTTTCACGTGAGTCTACTAAAGAAGTATCAGGGGCCTATACCAAAGGAACCAGTCCTGGAAGAGCCACCACAGGTGGAAGAGTTGGAGGAGATCCTTCAACCAGAACAGATTGTGTACCATACTGTACAAAAGGGACAAAAGGGCAAGGTGTCATATAGATATCTTGTCAAGGTTCAAGAATTATTCGGCTTTAAATGCCAAGTGGATGGACGAAGACATGTTGTCTGATTGTCCAGAGCTTGTGAATGTTTACAAGAAGGCTTTTCAGTTGAGGACAACTGATTAGAAGCCGAGGGGATGTTACCAAGATGTAAATATTCAAAGATAAAATAAAGAGTTGACCAAAGTTGACTTCAGTCAAAGCTGAGTTTTATGGTCAAAGGAATCATTGACCATGGTCAAGGATTTGATCTGGTCAAAGAACTTGACCGTTAGGTCAAGGAGTATGGACTTCGGTCCAAGGGGTCACCACATTCAGCATACATGCTCACCAATGCATTGCCTAGCACGATATTTTGATTTTCCGTCAGCCCCAACCTGTGAACCTCCCCCCTTCTAGGTTGCTCCTATGCTCTTCAAAAATTCAAGTATAGGTGCTGCATTTTGGGGGAGAGGCCGTTGTCTCGCATGCACCCAAAGCATTTCAAATGCTCCATCACCATGTGCATACTCGGCATACCCACTGTGTCCCCCCCCTCTCCCTCTCTCATACTACACCATGGCCTGCAACCTGACTACATCCATGGAAAGACCCTCGTCTCACATGTGCCCAAAGCATTTTCAAAAATGTAGATGAGTTTGCATATTTTGCGCTTCTCCATCTTCGAAATATGCAAAGTAGAAAAATGGCAGTCACCACAAACACACATGTTCGTGACACGTGTGCGTGCATGTGTGTGTGTGTGTGGGTGGGTGGGTGGGGGGGGGGGGGGGAAGAGATAGAGAGAGGCATGTGTGTCCATGAGAGAGAGAGAGAGATTGCCTGCCATGGTGCGCGCCCTCGATGAGCTGTGTTGTGGTCTCCTCCCCTTCCTATGCGCGCCTCCTGGTCTCATCCTCTTCCTATGCGCGCAGCATGCTTGTCTCCTCCTCTTTTCAAAATAATATAAAAATCTTCCTCCTCCTACCATTTCAGGGTGAAGGGGAACATGCCACGCGGCACCTCGCCATGTGGCACCCTTCTTGCTTTTATATGTTCTATAGATACGAGCCACCTTCTTACTTAACTGCCCACAGTTTCTCCTGAAGGTGGACGCAACATCCTTGACTGGCTGCCCTCTCCTGTCATCTGCATGATGTCGCCCCTGCTGGTCACCCTCATTTACTGGCTGTCTCTATCCATCTGCTGCAAACCACCTTTTTCATGACTTAACTATCAACTACACTTGAAACTGCCTTCTATTGCAATGAAAGTGCTGCTTAAGCTCTCTGAAGTCTCTTCCCTAGCAACCCAAAAAACTTGGATTGAAATTAAGTTACCATGGTTTTTCTGAATAAAATTAAGATAGAATTATCCCAAAATCAGCAGTGGATTGAAATTATAGCAAAAAGATATGCGTCTACACATAGTTTCACATGAGTCTTTAAAGCTCATGCTAGGTAGACTCAGCCATAATGAAGACTAGAACTTTTCCTCACCAAACAAAGGTCACAAACTCCTCGTCCCAAGCTACAACGGGTTGTGAAGACACACTGGAATTATTTCATTTCAGTGATTCCTGAATAAAAAGTGTAAGAGATATAAATAATTTTCATAAGGCATATAGCCATGGACTTTGTCACAGATCTGCCTACCACACAGCGATGGTGCCATTATTCTGTTGTACTAGTAAGCAAGCCCTTGTATCCTCACAAAAATGTAACACCTAGTATATCTCGGTCTTCAAATAGCTTCACAAACCAAAAACAGTGAACTTTATAAGCGTGGGTGCCACAAGAAATTATATTTGATGCATCTGCAAAAAGAAACATTCTGAAATGACTTCTTTACAGCCCATGTAAAATCTGAGAGAGTCAAAATCTGAGGAGAGGAGTATTTTAAGCACTTCTGCCATAATTCTAAAAAAAATGGTTGTGATTGGCTGAATCTTGGTAGAATGAGCCGCTTGACAAATTATATGGCTGCAAAATGCTATTTTGAGACAATAAAATATGAAACGGATTAAGCAAACATGAAAGAACACACAAATTTGGGTTTTTTTTTTTTTTTTTGGGGGGGGGGGCACAATTCAATAAATGAGATCGTATATCTGAGATTACCAAAAAGAAATGTGCTTCCTTACCAACTAGCTCACAAGGGACCATTCAGGGTGGACACTTATACGAGTAAGCTGAGATCCAAACGGCTTTTCAAGCCATTATGTTTCATGATTCCCTACTCAAAAGAAAAGTGAATTCTAACAGTTTAGTGTACTCAAAGCCATAGTCACAGGGAACAGCCATTCCGGAGTCCTGGATATAGAGAAACGATAGGGTTTGCAGTGGAGCGATAAAAATAGACGATACTCAGACACAACTGAAGAACGGAACTCAGAAAACATAGTGCCTGTTTGGTAATATGAAAAACTGAATACAAGAACCTCAAGCTGTCGTGTCTCAAGGACCGTGGCTGAGGCGAATCAGAAAGATGATTCCATGTAGAGAAACTGTAGAAAAGATAGCAGCAGAGGGAGCGAAACGCAGTCCTTCGTGTAGCTCGATGATGACGAAGATGATGAAGAAAAAGGAGCTCATCTGGCTGTAGATTTGGAGGTGTATGAGCAGCAGAGGATGAGGAGACGTGGAAGCTTGTCAGGCAGCAGTCAGGAGCAGATCTGGAGCAGCAGCTGGAGGTCCAGGGCTAGATCTGGAGGAGAGGAATAGAGAGACAGAGAAGTTGGGGCAGAACTGGAGCGGAGGACGCAGAGAATGAGTTGGGGCAGGCTTAATAGCCAGTTCTGGAGCAGGAGGGGCTGCAGCAAAGGATGGAGGTGGTGAGGAGCAGCTGCAGGTCCTGTCATTGAGAGTGAGGGGGTAGGGAGTCTTTTATAAACCTGACCCAGGAGGTAGGCCAGCTGGTCGGTCAGTTCCTAGGTCGGTGGGCTGGCCAGCGGTCGGCCAGCTGGTCGGCCAGTTATGGTCGGCCATTTTTGGCCTTTCTGGCCACTTGTTTGGCCCTGCTGGCTGTCCTTTTGGCTGGCCTGTTTGGTGCCTTTTGTGCCTTTGGCTGGCCTTAATGCCCCTAAAATAGGGATTGCTGATAGGTGGTATGTTTGCCCCTAAATTGGGGATTGTAGTTGCTTAACACCCCCTCTCAATTGCCAATTTGGAGGGGCAGACATTGTGTGCCTGGAGCTTCGTTAGAGATGTCGACGGTGGTGGTGGCTATCCCTGCGAAATGCCCAAGAGATGCAATGCAAAAAATGCAGAGAAGGTCACAAGAGGAGTGCCCTTGCAAGGGAATTGTTCACTTCCTCAAGTGCCTGAGTTACACGTATGATCAGCAGAAGTAAGAACACTGTGAAGCTCGAGAGAATAAGCCACCCCCTCTCACCGCCGAAAGGTGGAGGAAAAACAAAGGTAAAGAACAAATATCTCCAGCATCTCGATTCTTCCAAAGGAAGAGGTCGTAGCTGAATAGTGAGCCAGTGTGTGCCCGATCTTGGACCTCGGGAGAGAGGAGTCTATCCCCGCCTCCATGAATGTAGAAGATTCGAAACAACAGTCATCAAGACACATTTGAACAGAAAGGATCCCTTAGATCACCATGGTTTTGATACCATATAGAGAAACGATAGGGTTTGCAATGGAGCGATCAAAAATAGACGATACTCAGACACAATTGAAGAACGGAACTCAGAAAACATAGTGCCTATTTGGTAATATGAAAAACTGAATACAAGAACCTCAAGCTGTCGTGTCTCAAGGACCGTGGCTGAGGCGAATCAGAAAGATGATTCCATGTAGAGAAACTGTAGAAAAGATAGCAGCAGAGGGAGCGAAACGCAGTCCTCCGTGTAGCTCGATGATGACGAAGATGATGAAGAAAAAGGAGCTCATCTGGCTGTAGATTTGGAGGTGTATGAGCAGCAGAGGATGAGGAGATGTGGAAGCTTGTCAGGCAGCAGTCACGAGCAGATCTAGAGCAGCAGCTGGAGGTCCAAGGCTAGATCTGGAGGAGAGGAATAGAGAGAGAGGAGTTGGGGCAGAACCGGAGCAAAGAGGCAGAGAATGAGTTGGGGCAGGCTTAATAGCCAGTTCTGGAGCAGGAGGGGCTGCAGCAAAGGATGGAGGTGGTGAGGAGCAGCTGCAGGTCCTGTCGCTGAGAGTGAGGGGGTAGGGAGTCTTTTATAGGCCTGACCCAAGAGGTAGGCCAGCTGGTCGGCCAGCTGGTCGGTCAGTTCCTAGGTCGGAGGGCTGGCCAGCTGGTCGGCCAGCTGGTCGGCCAGTTCTGGTCGGCCAGTTCTAGTCGGCCAATTCTGGTCGGCCAGTTATGGTCGGCCATTTTTGGCCTTTCTGGCCACTTGTTTGGCCCTGCTGGCTGTCCTTTTGGCTGGCCTGTTTGGTGCCTTTTGTGCCTTTGGCTGGCCTTAATGCCCCTAAAATAGGGATTGCTGATAGGTGATATGTTTGCCCCTAAATTGGGGATTGTAGTTGCTTAACACTGGAGTGGCGAAGCGCGTTCCCGAGGGGGGTCCCGTTCCCAAAACGCCATTCAAGAACAGGAGACGTTCCGGGAACCGTTCCTCACAAGGGGGAACTGCGTCCGCGCGTTCCCGGGATGGCGTCCTTGGTTTCAAGGCAAGGAGGACGGACCCTAAAACCCCCCTTTGTAAAAGAAAGAAAAAACTTTTCTATACTTACTTGGTTTGAATTTACTTCTTTACTAAGTTCCTATGTTTACTATGTCCTATAGAAATGTAACTCTTGTTATGTCCAGAGATAATATAATTAGATATACTTAAAAACTCTGAAACAAAAATCTTACCAGAAAATTCATTGGCTCTATTTCCTTTGATGACTTGAACATGTCCCGGTTCATCCAAAATTATGATAGACTGATCGTTGAGACACCTAAACAGCACAAAGATGAATGAATCTGGTCCTTTTTACATTCATCTTTTCACAAGTGTTTTCATCGCTGCACATGCAGCTGGGTTAATGGCCATCAAGTACTCAACGTCTACTCCTTTCTTTACATCAAAATCTTTATACTTCATCCCTGTCCTCCAAAGCCTAATATGGATGAAGTTCCTCTGTATAAGCTTTTTTATTACTGCACTTCCCTTGACTCGATCACCGCCGAAGACCCGTCCGATCACATCACGAAAACCGGCCACACCATTGCCACGGACAATCATCTCCATAATGCTCTGCCACTCAGCATATGTCCAATTATCATCAGGTAAAGCTGCCCCTTCCAATTCCATCACTTTGTCTTCTATCATAGCATTGGCTGCATCGACCCACGAACCAAGCTCAATGGCGTCACTCACTATTCTTTTTAGCAACTGTGGAGAGCCTCCTGTGACATTATGGACAACGTCCCATGTTGTATCGTCAAGGACACATGGTACAGCCGGATACAAGGGCATTACATGATTCATGATGAACTCTTTTGCCTCGGCTTTGCTGAAGTAACCGAGTGTCACTGTCTTCACCTTGCTGGATTCCATTCTATTTCTTATCCAAGCCCGAAAAAATTCATCAGAGCTTGCCAATACCACGTGCCCTTTCCCCGTCTCCTTAGTCAGCCACAAAAAGAAATGTGTAAGGCTTTCAAGCTCCGATGGATACGCTTTCTCCCACACCTTCAGTCTGTTGGCCTCATCAAATATGATGACTGGCCTAACATCTTGATGCCGTTTCAAATACAGTCGAATGCTATCCTCAATCGCAACCAGCTCCTCCTCCTCTTTGAAAGCATCCCAAAATGTAGTCAGACCGCTGGAAATCTGCCCTATGGGAATCCCAAAAATAGTTCCTGCATTCTGAAGGCCCTTTACCAAGGCTGTGGCCGTCTCATACCAGCCCTCCACTTCGCCCTTGATGGCCTGGGCTAAGCCATCAGGGGTGGTGCATTCTCGCTCCCTCATATTGATGAGGAGAAACGGTGCTAGGACCTGCCGCACCTGTGACTCAGCCAGCCAAACGCTTCTCAAGTGGGACAGCATCTTTGACTTACCAGAATCAATGGGACCTATGAGCAAAGTGACCCAGGATGGCTCCCCTGCAAGAATGCTCAGCAGCTCGGTCATTTCGTCCTTGCGATTGAAGAAACCATGACGTGTATGTCCTTCTTCCTCTGATTTCTTCATCAGCATCCTAATGCTCTCCAGTAGATCTTCATCAATCGGTGGCCATGACTGAGAGAGGTGTGTTGTTGAAGGAGTTGTTGTCGCAGGAGGAGGAGGAGGTGCAGAAGACGACGAAGCAGAGAGAGGAGTTGTAGGAGGCAAAGTGGTAGCAGGAGGAGGAGGAGCCTGTGCAGAAGGAGCAGCCTGTGCAGGAGACGATGACGAAGCAGCTGCACCCATAGTTCAGAAGGGTTTTTAGCAGGTTTTAGCAAAACTCGACGCATGAGCAGAGCAATTGAATATACACTAACACACAAATAAATCCTTCCTAAGCTTGAAGAAATTCAACCTTAGTTTTCTTCATCCTTTAGGGCCTCTACCTCAAGGTACATACATCTATATAGAACACAATTGTCTATATAGATCAACAAATAGCCATCCTTTAGAACCTCTACCCATAGTTGCGCTCAAGGTACATACATCATGCATCTGTATAGAACACTATTGTCTCTCATGCATGTGTGCAAAACCCATCCTTTCTTCTTTAGTTGATAAGAAATGCAAGGCCAAATTCTTCTTCTTCTTCTTCTCTCTCTCTCTCTCTCTCTCTCTCCCTCCCTTTCCACACACGCGCGCGTGCATGCTAGCTTTCTCATAACAAAGCTTGTCAAGAATATAGCAATAAGGTCCCCAATGTGATAGTCTAGTGGTAAAGCTTGGACTTTATAACCTTGAGGTTGTAGGTCCAATCCCCATTAGATTCATCATCGGTAGGGACACCTTTTTTCACATGGTGTGTTCGTGTGGTTGAGGCTTTACCCCCACTGAACACTCGAGTGAACCCTCTTCCTCCCGGGTGGGTGGTCCCTAAGGAGGAGGATCCCGTTGCGATCAGGCTTTTTCGCTCTAACTTTTCCAAGGCATTGTTCATGCCGTTGTGGCCCCCTACAAGGGAGTCGTGAGCATCATGTAAAAGTACCCGTCGTTGGTTTGGAAGAACGCACAAACGGTGTTTGTAGAACAACCATCCATCTTGCACGGAATAATTGTCTCGCTCCAGGCTACATGCTAACTGATAAGGCGTACCAAAATCAAGAGAATCGGCGTACCTGTCTTTCATTACCTCAAGGCCCTTACCTGCGATCTCGAGAACCATAGAGCCCTAGACTGTTTGGATCATGGCTTTGCAACTAAGAGCGTCAACAATTGAATTATTCTTACCAGGTAAGTATTCGATCATTCCCCCAAACTACTGGAAAATCTAACTCCACTTGGCCTGTTGGTCACCCCACTGGGTACTAGGCATGGTCCGAAACCACTTTAAGGCTTGGTGATCCATGCGCACGATGAATTCCCTTCCATAAAGAAAAGGTTTCCAATGCTTAAGTCCCTGGATCACTCCCAGGAGCGCTCCTCTATCTCCATCGACCACCACCCTACTCCCATCCTCACACGTTGAGTTATTTCAAGACCTTCTCATAGCGATAACCTAGCCATCCACCCACTGTCCATTCACCCTCAACAATCTTGTTACATCGAGAAAGACTTGGAGAGCGTTGCAGGTGACCATCTACTCCTCCCTTTGAATTTCTGTCGAATTTTTCCGCCCGTCAAGTTTCCACCACCACCACCCCCTTCTCCACCTCCTTCCCCACCCCCACCCTTCCTCCCCCACCCTACCCCAAATAGACAATTTTATCTTTAGCAAAGAAGCATTTACTCCTTTTTCCATATAATTTATGATCCCTTAATTTTTCAAAATTTTTTCTAAGATGCATCTCATGTTCTTTCACGTCCTTTGAATATACGAAAATATTATCTAACAAGATCAAAATAAAATCATTATCTAACAACACATCATTCATCAGGAACATAAAAGTGGTAGGTGCATTGGTAAGTCCAAAGGCAAGCATTACGAGTTCATAATGTCCATATCGGGCTTACCAATGTGCCAGCCACCTTCTACAAAATGATGTCGAGGGTATTCAAGGAGTATATTGGTATGTGCCTCTTTATTTTTCTGGATGACATTCTCATTTTTTTTGCTACTGCAGAACATCACATCAAAGACATGAGGAAGGTGTTTCAATTATTGCGCGAACATGTACTTTACATCAACGCTAAGAAGAGCGCATTCAGATTACTGAAGATACAGTACTTAGGGTATGTTATCAGTGTAGAGTGCATAAGCCTTGATCCTGAAAAGGTTCAAGCGATCCTCGATTGGGAGGTGCTCCACAGCTTAGGAGATTCGGTCGTTTGTAGGCCTTTGCAAAGCCTATAGCTTGCACATGGATCGCGACTCGACACTTGCACCTCCTCTTACCGATCTACTCAAAGGGGTCAAGACACGTCAACATAAAATTTCAATTACCGGCAAAGCGCTTGAGGCTTTTCATGCATTACAATGATTGGCTTCCTTAGTGCGAGTTCTTAAGTTAACATCTTAGGAGGATCCTTTTGAGGTCATCACAGAGGCCAGCAACCTTGCCATTGGCACGATCCTTTAGCACGAGGGACATCCGGTGATATACTACAATCGCAAGTTGAATGCCGCAGAGAAGAACTACTCGGTGTACAACAAAGATCAATCTATCTCCAACTATCTGCCTACCTATCTATCTATGTATCTACACACACACACACACACATACACTACCCTCCTTCTCTAGTCCCCCCCCCCCCCCTTTTTTTTAATTCCTTGCTTCCCTTAAAATTTTTTCCTTATTTTTTTCTTATCTCCTTAAAATTTTTCCCTTAAATTTTCATGTTTTCCTATTTTTAACTCTTTTTTTAATTTCCTTTATTAATTTCCCCTTTTAATTTTTTTCAAATTTCATCTTTATTTCCTTAATTTTCTTGTATTTTCTCTTATTTCTTATCTTCTATTTTCTTATTTTCCTTGTTTTTAATAAAAATCTCTACTTAGTTTTTTATACTATTTTCCTTTTAAATTATTCCTAAATTCTTAGCTCTTGTCTCCTATTTTTTTAATTTTTAATTTTCCCCTAATTTACTCCTTATTTCATCCCTTTGTAGTTTCCTTTCCTTTTATTTTCTATTTCCCCCTAACTTATTTCTATTTTTTTCCTAATTTTATTATTTCCCTTTTTACTAATACTTCACAAATTTTTAAAATTTTACTAGTGTTCCCTTTATTTTTTTTCATTATTTTTATCTCCTTTATTTTGTCTTAACCCTTCATAAATTTCCCCCTAATTTTCCATTCTTACCCCCCAATTTCCCTTAGCCCCCCCCCAAATTTTCCACCCCCCCTTTTTTCCCTATATTTTCTATCTTATTAAACCCTTTGTTAATTTAAACTAAAGAAAACCCCCCGCCCCCCTCGTTGCAATTTATGTTGACCCTCCTTTTGATGCACCAGTGTTTTACGATGCATGACCTCTCTGACTCCCTCAAACTCCCCACCTTCCCAAACTCCCCATGTTCTCGACTCTCCCTTTCCCGACTACCCTGGCTCTATAACTTCTCACTTTTATCTTGGCTTTTCTTTTTGCATTGATGAACAATTTGTTGCAATGCCGTGTACCTCGTCAATAAGTGTCCTTGTACAATTTCTCCTTGCCCTTTCCTTTTGATCTTTCTTTTCAAGCAATGGTAGACATCCTAGTGTTTGATGGTCGTATGGATGGAAATCCAAGTGAATATCTTGTGGTATTTAAGCATCGATGTGTTTGCCTCAATTTTGTAACAGAAGACCATTGGTTGTTAGTGCTTCCCACATTTTTGGAAGGGTTAAGTGTGGTACGAGAGCCAACTAGAGACAATTCGTCAAAGTTGGCCAAGGCTGATGAAAGTTAAGATTGAGTATTTTGGCTATCATAAATAATAAGAGACATTTTATTGCTACTATGTTCAATAGAAAGGATTCAAATGCAAACATGTATTAAAAGACATGCTACTATATCTTCCTATGATGGACTATATCAATCTAAAAAATCATAAAAAACACGAAGGGACATGCAACTTGAATCTTAGCTTGGGTAATCTAATGGCAAGCAAAAGCAAGCCCACCACCAAGGATGACCCTATTCTGAAACTAATAAGATCAAAAGAGAGACCGCCCCATGCACCGGACCTCGCCGCTTCTCTCTCGGGGAGATCTTGGAAGCCACTGGGCTCTTCAACAATGGGGAGATGCTGGGATTCAGAAGCCATGGATTCTTCTTTAAGGGCATGGTGGCAAATGGAGCACCAATTGCCATAAAGCACTACTCACCACTCTTCTTGCAATAGATAGGCCGCCATCAAAAAACGCTTCTGAAGGAGATAGAGATATTCGATTGGCTTCACTACATGAATCTGGTACCTCTGTGTGGATGGTGCCATGAGAAGGGAGAGTTGTTCTTTGTGTATGATTATATGGCGAATGGGAGTCTCGACAATTGGCTATTTTCATGCAGAGCTCTACCATGGGTGCATTGCTACAAAATTGCAAAGGAGATTGCTAACACCGTGGCATTTCTACATTTTGGGTGGGAGAAGCCGGTGGTGCACAACGCCGTTAAGATAAGTAATGTGCTTTTGGACGTAATGTTTAGGGTGAGGCTAGGAGAATTTAGGTTTTGGCACTGATCAAAGATGAAGGTTATGAGGGCTGAAGGAGTTTCAACAAAAGATGGCAGGAGGCGAGATCCGAGATCCATGAGTAGGATGTTGTGTGTCCTACTAGATAGTGACAAGTGAGGGAGGCAATGAGGGAGATGGATGTGTATTGTTTTGAAGTGCTCTTTTTGGAAATTGTGTCAGGAAGGATCTCACTAGAAGAGGATGTGGTAGAATGGGTATGAAGGGTGCACGAGGAGGGATCGGGAAGCGAGTTGATGAAGGTGGTGGATGAGAACCACTAAATCTCCATTGATCTCTCAATTGAGTCCATGATTCTCTCAATCACACCTACTAGAACCTAAGTTGGTCACACTAACCATCATGTGGTGACACACACAAAAACACACTAACCTTGTACCCCTTGGTACCCATTACATCAATTTGTCCCAACATACCACCCCACAAATTGATGACCTCACCCGAGCAGTAGTACATGGGAAGATTCAAGTAACAACACTCATGACCCCAACCTGTGACTGACTCTAGTTATGGCTCTTAGTTTACAATTAGGAGAATGGACAATGACTATGCATGGGAAGTTCCCATAGGTCTCACAAGATTAAACTCACACATAAGACTAACAATGATTGGGGACATCCCAGGGTAGAGAAACTTTATTGAGCACACACAAAACAAATTAGAAGATAAATGGGTCATCACCCTCATCAAGATTGACTTGGGTGGTGAAAAGTGAGAGCTTTAATCTCCTTTGGCTCTTCTTCTTTGTCTAAATCTTCCACAAGATTTGCTGAGAGTCTCTTCTTTGCATAGCACTCCTTGTCAAAGTGACCAATATTTCCACAGAAATTGCACTTCCTTTTGCTCTTGCTTGTAGATCCTTTGAAGTTGCTTTTGGCTAGATTTGCCTCACTTCCTTTGTAGTCATTCCTTTGTTTGATTTTTCTTTCTTCTTCCAAGAGAGATGTATCTATATCTACCAAACTGGACTCTGGTACATTAGTGAGAGTACTTACAATGGTATCATACTCTTCAGGTAGACTCTTAAGCAATATAGCAATCATAATGTCATCATCAAGATCAAAATTTATTCTAGCTAACTGAGTCAATATACTTTTCATGGAGCTAGATGTGAGGATGTTGATTCTCCTATGTCCAGCTTCATATCAAAGAACTTAATGAGTAGGCTATACTTGGAACATTTCCCTGTGCTCCAAAGATAGTCTCAAGGTGCCTCCACGTAGCATGTGAAGTTTCACAACCATCAATGTGATGAATAAGTGTATCACTCAACCCTAGTGCAATTATAGCCAATGCCTCTTCATCCATAGGTAACCATAATGCTTCTCCTTCCCTAGTAGTAGGTCTCTTCTCTTTCCCATTAGCAATATTCCAAATCCCCTTTTTCATGAGAACAAATTTGAGTTTGTTTTACCATGTGTTAAATCCCTCTCCCACAAACTTCTCTATCTTTGTTTTGGTAGTCGTAGGGAAGGTCTTATGAAAAATGGTAGTGTCTAATCCCTTTACATCTCTTAGAAAGAACCATCACTAGAGAAGCGCATATTGCAAGCAAAAAAGTCTGAAAAACCAAGGTTCTTTGTACATTAACAGTAGTTGGGAACTTGAGATTTAGTTGGAAGCTTTGTGACCTTCCTATTGACAAACTTTGGCTTCTTCTTGAGAGGTTTCTTTACTCTAATGTATTGAAGATTAGACGACTCACAATAAGTAGCCATCTAAGTTGCATTAATTCGTTCGATTTTTTTTTTTGATTCGAAAAAACGCAAAAAATCATGATTTTCTCGAATTAAAAAGAATCTAACATTTTTTTTAATTTATTCGTACGAATAGATTATTCGTATGAATAACTTTATTGGTACGAATAAATGAAGTTATTTGTATGAATAAACATAGTATAAACTTGAAACAATTGTTATCTTTAGTATTCGTACGAATACATCCAGTTGTATTCCTGAGCCACCTGCTTGCCTACTTGCCACATCCTGCTTGCCTACCTGCCACCTTCTGCTTACTTCCATACCTACCAGCTCTCGTCGTAGGTACCTTACTACATCTTACTTCTGTTATAGTCTTTTGTTAGTAATTAATGTTTCTCTCTCTCTTGCTTTATTCAGGACTGGCACTCATCTCTCTTAGAAGAGTTGTTGTTGTAGTCTTTTTAAATTGTTTAATATTTATTTTGTATTGTATTTAAGTGTGTAGATAGGCGCCACACTCATCTCTCTTGTGAGAGTTATGTGTTGCAATTTGTTTTTGTCGTGTGTTGCAATTTTAATTATAATATAAATAATTATCTTTTAACTGAGATTGGCACTCATCTCTCTTAAGAGAGTTGTGTGTTGCAGTCTCAGTTTGTATAAAAATGTTTGTTTATAGGAACTCTTGGGCTGGCACTCATCTCTCTTAAGAGAGTTGTGTGTTACAGTCTAAGCTTAGTGATGTTTTCATAAATGCTTATTTTGGCACTCATCTCTCCCTTGAGAGTTGTGTGTTATAGTCTAAGTTTAGAGATGTTTTCAAGTACTTAGTCTGGCACTCAACTATCCCTTGATAGTTGTGTGTTTCAATCTAAGTTAGATATCATGCGACATTGTCTTAGACACTTAGTCTGGCAGTCAACTATCCCTGATAGTTGTGTGTTGTAGCCTAAGTTAGAAATTATGCGATGTGCTTTTAGACACTTAATCTAGCACTCAACTATCCCTTGATAGTTGTGTGTTGAAGTTGAAGCCTAGTGTTAGATGGTGAAGTCCACGATTAGGTTATGCCTAGGTCATTTTTTGTGTTTTGATTTTCTATAGTATGTTACATGATTTGAGCTTGAGTTCAGAGGTTATACGTAAGTAATTTCTTAGACTGCTTGCATTGTTAACTGAACTGCTTGCATTTCTTAGACTGCTTGCATTGATTTTCTTATTGCACTTGGCATTGAATTCTTTTTTGAATTCTGTGTTGCAGCTTACTGCATATGAGATGGCTCACATAGGTGAGAAGAGGAAGTGTTAGCAACCTAATCTCACAAAGTCTCAGAGGAAGGTGCTGATAAATGAGAATGTAAACTTCTTAATGAATGTCGATTAGGACATCATTGAGATAGCTTTCCAAAATGGTGAAAGTGGTGTACAAAATTTGGTGAAAACACTGGCAGACATGGAGGGAGGACCTTGCATGATCAATTTCTAGATGTTTTCACAGGTAGAGTCTATAGACCAGTATTTGTACCACTTAGTGATGGAGGGTCGATGATGCCTCGGTCAAATATATCAAGACATAAACTCATGTAACACAAAGTGGGAGGGTCCTGCTGTAGATGCCACACGTACATCAAGAATGCGTGGCAAGGCTATAAAGGCAAAGGAGCTGCCTCGACCTCCCTTCCATCAATGCACCCATGCCCCCAAGCACAGCCGTAACCACAAGCATCAATGCACCCATGCCCCCAGTCAGATGCTGCATTACATCCACCACAACCATAAGCACCAATGCACCCACGTCCCCAATCATATGTCGCATTCCACCCATTACAATCGCAAGCACCACTGCAGCCACACCATGCATATGCACTAATGCATCGACTGCAACATGTCAAACCCCATATCCCTTTTTTCCAAGATCTTTCATACCTAGAAGTTCCTCCTCCTTTTTCACATCTCCCACCACATGCATGATCACATTTCACATCTTTTGTGCCTCCATTTGTGCCTCCTACTGCATGCGCAGATCAGTTTTCATCTCCTGTATTTTCACCTGTAGATACATTCCCATCTTTTTCATTCTCGCCTGCACAAGCACCACGCATATCACATGGCTTGCATGCTCATGTAGAAGTGCCAAGACCCATGCGACCCATACTACTTCAGCGACGAGACATCCGGATTCATGCCTAGTGCAGCTGTGGGCACAGGCACGAAAGGAACAGTTAATATGTGTAATATTCTTGTCACTCCCTTTGAAAGGGACAAGATTTATGCATGTAAGGTGTTGAGGGTTTCTGTGCCCATTGATGCATTGAAGCCCAGAGCATTGGAAGAAGCCACATGCTTGGGCGATGTTGTACATATGGGCATCATCCGAGCAATATGTCTAGTCCATGATGATAACCCAATGATACTATTTCCGTTCTGGAATGGAAATCATTTGGAAAGATGGCTAACCTATTCGCACATGACGGAAAGCGACCATCTCCAGTGTTTCATAGAGATGATGCGGAAATGCCTGCTAGAGCTTGCATGCTACAGACAATCCTTTGGAGATTTGGATGTAGCTGAGGGTACTGATATTTTTGATTTTGAGGACCTCACTAATATAGATTCGCAAGGTGCAGGACCAAGCACTCAGGGAACGGTAGATGTGGATCCTACTACATAATTATGTATATTGTAAACTTCATATATAACTTTATAATACTCTTCTTCTGCAACGATGCCCAAGTGATATAAGTGAGTTAAGTGGACTAAGTGATTTAAGTGATCTAAGTGACTTAAGTAATTTAAGTGGACTAAGTGATTTAAGTGATCTAAGTGAATTAAGTGGTATAAGTGATTTAAGTGGTATAAGTGATCTAAGTGGACTAGGTGATTTAAGTGACAAGTGATTAAAGTGATCTAAGTGAAGTAAGTGGTATAATCGATTTAAGTGATTTTCTATGGATCAGGTGGACTTGTAAAGTTAATGCAGAAATATTAAAATATATCGACATAAATTAGTGCACATAATAGCTAGATCAACCCTTGAGACTTGAAAATATAAACTTCGATTACGCATATTCAATTATTCTTTTCAACTTTCTGATGTTCCCTTCGATGTTGCCTTGAAAGTATTTGCAAATCACAAGGTTGTCTCTAACTATTATGTATACCAAAATCATCCACAATCTCAATAATTACAACACATCACTTGTAGCTTACAAGGTTCTAGATTTTAAGTACAAAAAGAGACGAGATGGATACGAGCATGTGTGCTCTCCCATCGCTTGACATATTCTCCCATCCATCCAATCGCAAACAACATTATATTCGATATAATTAGAGCTTTATCCACCACTTCTATCACCTATCATATTCTTCCATCACTCTATATTGTATTCAACATAGGTACAATATCGTCTATCTCTTCGACTTCGTTGTTGTCACTGAGTAGCTCAAGCTCATCTTTCTCTTCGCTGAATGCACCCTCAGCAACTAATTTTGTAGTCAATCATTGTCTAGCAATTCTCATTACAACGGCTTTGCTTGCTGCCCTAGCTATAACATTAAATCCTTTCAACAATCGTAGATTTCCAAAGCAAAAAACCAAATCTATAGCTCTTGATGGCTTTAAGCGATTGCGTCTCTTAGAATGAATAAAATCATATGCACTCCAATTTCGCTCACATGCACCCGATGATGTAGCAATAGAGAGCACACGAGTTGCAACATGCCGCAACTCCAATGTCTCTCCACCATATTCCTTCCACCAAGTAGGTGCAATAGTCATCTTAATAGCATCAAGATTCCAAGGATCTCCAAAAGAGCCTTCGCGATTTGTATACCTCACTCGTTACTGGTAGGCCAGTTTTCCTTGATCTCCAAGAAGTAACTTTTTACAAACCTCTTGAAAGTTACTTATGACTTTAGGATTCTGTGATTGAGCATGCATTTGATATTATGGATGTACTGTAAACACAGCTCCATGCAAAGGGGTGTGCATTTGCTTCCATCTCTTATCGGCTAAATATACCACTTGTTGCTTCTCCCTAGGGGCAAAGCGCACAAATTCTTTAACTTGTCATATTGCTTTTGACATCTTCCAATACACTTTACCCATAACAAAGGCATCAACATCAACCATCCTCAATACTGTTACAAATGGCTCTACACCTTCTTTTATTCTTTCGACATTTTTCCAGAATAGAGATGATTGTACAAGATGCACACATTTAGAGCCTGGTATTACGTACTGCATCTTTTTTTCTAGCCAATTCGCCCATCATCTATCAGCAACAGTCTCGCTTGATGCACTTCCAACAATCTAGCAAGAACTAGAAAAGAAGTGGCAAATCTAGTTTGACAAAATTGCCTGAGTTGCTTCATAGAGTGCTCTCTAATACTGCCTGCAAGTATTGATGATTCTTTATAAAACTCACTACGGCGTTAGCATCTTGCAATACTGGTTGCACAAATGGCAATTGTCCAATATCCTTCAAAAATAAGTTGAGAGTATGAGTGCCACATGGCACCCATGTGAGAGTGGGATACTTTGCCATGACCATCTCACCTGCGGTCTTATAATTCGATGCATTATCTGTTACTAATGCAGTAACATTCTCATTGCCACCAACTTTGCGAATTGCTCTTTCGTATATTTTTACAATATATGCTGAAGTTTTTTCTTTTAGAGACGTATCAATACTCTCCAAAAACATAGTTCCCTTGGGAGTAATGCACATTACATTTATCAAGGGTCTGGCCTACTTGCTAGTCCATCCATCAAATGCAAGAGTGCACCCATATGTAGGAATAAAGTCCAATATCTTTTTTTTCAAGAAATCCACCATAGTTTGTTTGACTTTATTAAGATGATCAATACACATTTTATTATAATCTAGAAAAATAAATCCTAGTCTAGCACATGATTTTAAGGCATTACGAAATGTGTCATCTCTCATGACATTGAATGGTATACCATTTTTTAACAAATGCTTCTGTCCATCTTAAGTGCTCTTCATGCACTTGTTGTCGAAGAAATCCATCCTCCATAGAAGATTGCTCTCCCTTTTTTTTTTCTTTACCTGACAGACATTAGTCACATCAAAACTCACCTGCGATCCACTTGCTAGCATATCTACATCACCTTCATGTATGGATACACTTCTTGTATTTATTAGTGCTTCTCCTTTAACCATCTCATCAACCTCAGTGGTCACATCTTGTTGATTTGCACAATTTCTTATTAGAATCGGATTAAACACTTTCTTCACTTTCTCTAAATATGATTTGCATAACGGAAGAACATCAGATGGAGTGCATGTGCAAGGTCTAACATCACTGCCTATTTTGAGAAAATGTTGCTTGATGCGAGTAGAACCACCTGTGAACTTGTGTCCACAATATTTACATTGCAAAAAGGAGATCGAGGCATGAACTTTTTGTATCTCCGTCACGTATGACCAAATCTTGCCTTTACCATGATTTTGAAGTTTCCAAAAATAAAATGCAAAAAAAATTAATTTGAGTATAGAAGAGAAACATATTGCAATATATATTTTATATAAAACAACACATATCCTTTGAAAAACATGTTCAAGCATGTAATATATTAATTGTCATTCAATCATGCTCTTTTAAAATAATTCACATTCTATTGAAATAATATTAAATAATCATTCAAAAGCAAGTATAAGAATGAGACAACTCTTCTAATAACTTTTAAAACTTTCAATTCATACACTTTAAAACTCTTCGTATTCTTTCACATTCTATTGAAAGAATATTATATATTCATTCAAAGAAAGTGTGAGAATACAAACACAAAATAAAATCATAATTCTCACATGAGGTCTAGGGAACTCAACGAGATCCTAGAACTCCCACATACAAAAATTCCCACAAGAGATCTAAGAATCTCAACAAGGAGATCTTAGAGCTCCCACAAACTAATTTAATAATTTCATAGACATGAAAACAAGCCCATTTCTCACAAGAGATCTAAGGAACTCAACAAGGAGATCCTAGAACTCCTACATACAAAAATCCTCACAAGAGATCTAAGGAACTCAATAAGGAGATCCTAGAACTCCCACACACAAATTTCATAGACATAAAAACAAGCCCATTTATCACAAGAGATCTAAGGAACTCACCAAAGAGATCCTAGAACTCCCACGTATAAAAATCTCTTCACATGAGATCTAAGAAACTCAACAAGGAGATCTTAGAACTCCCAAAAACAAATTTCGTAGAACTCAACGAGGAGATCCTAGAACTCCCACATACAAAAATTCCCATAAGAGATCTAAGGAACTCAACAAGGAGATCTTAGAGCTCTCATAAACTAATTTAATAATTTCATAGACATGAAAACAAGCCCATTTCTCACAAGAGATCTAAGGAACTCAACAAAGAGATCCTAGAACTCCTACATACAAAAATCCTCATAAGAGATCTAAGGAACTCAATAAGGAGATCCTAAAACTCCCACAAACAAATTTCATAGACACAAAAACAAGCTCATTTATCACAAGAGATCTAAGGAACTCACCAAAGAGATCCTAGAACTCCCACATACAAAAATCTATACACATGAGATCTAAGAAACTCAATAAGGAGATCTTAGAACTCCCACAAACAAATTTTGTAGACACAAAAACAAGCCCATTTATCACAAGAGATCTAAGGAACTCACCAAAGAGATCCTAGAACTCCCACATACAAAAATCTATTCACATGAGATCTAAGAAACTCAACAAGGAGATCTTAGAACCCCCACAAACAAATTTCATAGACACAAAAACAAACATATTTCTCATAAGAGATCTAAGGAACTCAATAAGGAGATCCTCAAATTCTCACAAATAAATTTATCCCACAAGAGATCTAAGGAACTCAACAAGGAGTTCCTTAAACTCTCACAAATAAATTTATCTCACAAGAGATCTAAGGAACTCAACAAGGAGATCCTCAAATTCTCACAAATAAATTTTTCTCACAAGAGATCTAAGGAACTCAACAAGGAGTTCCTCAAACTCTCACAAATAAATTTATCTCATAAGAGATCTAAGGAACTCAACAAGGAGATCCTAGAACTCCCATAAAAAAATTCCAAACACATGAACATCTAAATTATTTTTATCACAAGAGATCGAAGGAACTCAATAAAGAGAACCTAGAACTTTGACAAACAAAAGAAAAAAGATCAAAACCAAAATTCGAACAAGAGATCTCAGGAACTCAAAATTCCTAAACCTCCCTCACAAAAATCCATCTTAGCACGGACCTTCTAGATTGCTTTCACAACCTTGAGGCCCATTCTGCTTCTTTTTCTTTTTAGATCTCTTATGCTCGGCTGAGGAACCAAGCATGAGATAAGAGAAATAAGCAAACAATGAGGTTATATGCAAAATCATAGGGACGTATTCGTCCTAATAATTTTATTTGTATGAATACTATTCGTACAAGTAAAAGATATTCGTACGAATATGTGGGGATGATGTGGCAATTTATATAAAAAATGTGACGTGTCACCATCTTTTGAATCGATTTTTTCTTCCATTTGAATCATTCGAGCGATTTTCTCGATTTTTTCAAATCACGAATTCAAAATTTTCTACTTAGGTAGCCATTGGACAAGCATTTCATCAATCACAATCAAGTAAGAATATCACCCTCATGAATGGACATGAACCTAACTTCTATAAGTATGTTGGATGTCTGAGCTGGTGCTGTAAGAGAGCAAACTGGTCCTTGGAAGTATGCTGTCTCAGTGGAGCAACCTTAACACATATTTAGACTTGCTTTTAGCATCTAATGCTCAAAAGTCTCAAAATTTCTTGCAAGAAGTAGAGGAAAAGTGGAGGCTCAATTTCTTACTCCATGGATTCTGGTGGCAAATGAAAGCCCTTATACTAAAGATTCAACACAACAAAGGATAGTCACAATGTTGTGCCTAGATGCCATGTAGGGTGTTGCCATTTTTGACTAGTTTTTTGGTGAATTCTCTTGGCTCACTAGACCATTTTTCCTCAAACTTGAGCTGGAGATAGCTTGACGTGTCTCCTAGCCTCCCTAAGAGGAATTAGAAAGATATTACTATAGTAGGCCACATTGCATGAAATGGCACCGACTAGTCTCACAATGACTATGCATGGGAAGTTCCCATAGGTCTCACAAGGTAAAACTCACACATACGACTAAAAATCATTTAAGGGGGACATCCTAGGGAAGAGAACCCTTATTCACCACACACAAAACAACTTAGAAGATAAATGTGTTTTCACCCTCATCAAGATTAACTTGGGTGGTAAAAGTAGTGAGAGCTTTAATCTCCTTTGGTTCTTCTTCTTTCTCTGATTCTTCCACAAGATTTATTGAGAGTCTCTTCTTTGCATAGCACTCCTTTTCAAAGTGACCAAGCTTTCCACAGAAATTGCACTTGATCTTGCTAGATCCTTTGAAGTTGCTTTTGACTAGGTACTACCCAAGGTTGGCCCTTTCACATCTAGCCTTTGGATGACGAATCATATGGGTCTCATTGCATCAACCACATTAGATATTTTCTTCCAATAGCTGATAGATTCATAGATCACCTTCATTTTGTTGAAATCGGCATGAGTGTCTTGTGAAGTTGACTCAACTATCCACTTTGCTGCTTCTACACTATAGAATGTCTCGGTTACAACCCCTTGTATCTTGAGAAAATGCTCCAGCATTTTACAGTTTGTTTTGAAGTGTGTTTTTCTAGGCTTCAAAAACTCATGTGGATTCTTTCTAGGTTGGTGGCCTCTAAATATTCCCAATAATATTTCATGTGGTTAACAAAGTACAACATCACTTAGTGACCCCCATCTACAGCTGCCTTCAACTATGGTGACTTTGGAGATTTGTGCCAATCTTCAAGTACAATACTAGGAAATGTCAAGAGCATGTTAATGCCCAAATAGTTGCTTATCTTTTGCCCTACCTTGCAAGGGAAGGGGCTAATGGATGGAAAAACTAGTTTTTTGCTATTTCGGTCCATCCACTCCTTTCAGTTCATTTGGTCAACCTGACCAATTTAAGTTTTGGTTTAATGGTTGTTTAAGGCTCTCCAATCTTTGCCAAATGTGTTGCTAGGGTCAAGTTTTTGTCATCTTATGGAGATTTTAAATGCTTTTGTCTTTTGTTGGGTATTTCTCTCTAGAGATGGAGGCTCTCTTTGTCTCTTGTATGACACCACTCTTGCCAAAATAGTTCCCCACTTTTATTTAATGGTCTATCCACCACACACACACACACACACACACACACACACACACACACACATCAATGTGTCAAAATTTACACCTCTACCAGAGCCCATTAATCTAACTACCAGCACCAAAGAAGCCATAAGGTGTTCTAATCTGAAATCTAATCCTAACAGCACCAAAGATGACATAGGGCCTTCTAATCAAGAGAGAACGCGCCTTAGCAAAAGGCTTAGAGGAACACAATGCCACATCAATTTGACAAATTGTCATCAATTCCATTCAGTCCCTTCTTTGTCGCCTCAACATTTGAATAGCACATTAGTAACACCCTAAGAATATAAATCTAACAAAGGCACTCGCACACACCTCAATAAGTATTAGATTAAAGGTCCATCAATGACCACCTAACATTCTTTTAGACTCCGATGAGAGTACTACTCCAAGGCTCCTTTTACTAAACCATGGATTAGTAAATTTTAAAATTTTAAAATCTAAGATTATGTATCCACTTTAAGTAGATTAAACAATCATTAATATGACTCTCTAGCCCAACCAATAATCTCATAAGAGATTACCACATGACCACACTAAAATTAATAAATAAATCAAAGCTTAAATGGCTAACAACAAACATTACACTTATTAATTAGAAATATTATGAAATCTCATCGTTAAAAGTAAATAGTCTATGCTAATTCCTATTAGCAACTTAAAATGAAAACCTACTTACCTCGACACATCAATTAAAACCAAATAATAGTACTCACAACTCATCATCCTTTATCAGGAACTTATAGGCTAACTGTTTAAAGAGGAGCCCTAATATACACACACAAAAATAGCAAAGAAACAACCACACACACACACAAACACACACATGTACACTCCATGTACACATCTTTTAATATTACATGCCACGATATGGATCTATATTAACAAAGTCTACATAGAAAATGTCATCCAAAAAGTCCACATCAAAAATTTCATTCTTTAATTTTATGTCATTTTAATCATTTGATTCTTCTTGTTAAGAATCTACTTGTTGCTTATGTTTACATGTGTATGTAGTGTCCTTCCATGTCCTTGTTGAAGATAGAAGCATGAATACATATATCCCTACTATTGATGAGGGGTAGACATAGTGCTGGTTATGGACCTACCATAGGCTTAAGTTAGCCAAATATATGTTGGATATAAGGCCACACATTGGTCCAATTAAGGTACTGATTGAGTACTGAGTTTAAATTTGTACTATCTTGAATATATTGGCTACAATAGTACATTGCATTTACATTTCCTGCAATATCAAATGGTTTCATGTTCAAATAGATAAAACCTCCACATTATTATCATTCTAGCAAACATTAAATGTTAACACTAGATTGTACTTAATTGCACAAGTCTTCTTTTGGTGCTTAATTTTATGGATCTAGCCATATTTTTAAATTTTAAATTTAATATGCTGGCACAATTTTTCAAATATATTTATTTATTATATAAAACTTTGGCAAATTTTCATGGACTTTATTTATAATTTTATAATCTTAAATGCTAAACCTACCTCTTTTTTTAATTTTAGTTTTAAATTGTGGAGAATATACTGAGATGTTATTTTTATAAAAGCATATAAACTTTCACAAGCCATATAAAACTTTTGCTTATCAATGAAACTAACGCAAAAAAATCATTCTTGCTTGCAAGCATGTTTTTTGACGATGATGCATGACACTAGGTGAAAAACATAATTTAACACATGATTGACGATACAAACCACATCCTATGGGCATGATACTTTACACATGCCTCAAAATAAGTGCTATTGACATGCATGCAAATGGGGATGTCCACTGAATATGTGCAGCATGTTTTTTAATGATTATGCATGACACTAGGTGAAAAACATGATTTAATGTGTGATCAACCATGAGAACCACATTTGATGGGCATGATACTTTGTACATGCCTCAAAATAGGAGGGAGTAACATGCATGGAAAGGGGAATGTCCATCCGATATGTGCAAGTTTGAATAATACACTTGCAAGTGTGTTTTTTTACGATTATGCATGACACTAGGTGAAAACATGGTTTAATGCGTGATCAATTGTACAAACCACGTCTGATGGGAATGATACTTTGAACATGCCTTAAAATAGGTGGAATTGATATGTGTGCAAATTGGGATGCCCATCAGATACGTGCGCCTTTGAATAACACACATCGAGGCGTGTTTTTTGATGATAGTGTATGACACTAAGTGAAAAACATGGTTTAATGCATGGTCGACCATACAAACCACATACGATGGGCATGATACTTTGCACATGCCCCAAAAGAGGTGGTATTAACCAGCTTGCAAAGGGGGATGCCCATCGGATATGTGCAAATTTGAATAACACACCTTTAGGCATGTTTTTTGATGATTGTGCATGACACTGGGTGAAAAACATGGTTTAATGCGTAATCCACCATGAGAACCACATATGATGGGCACGATACATTGCACATGCATAAAAATAGGTAGGATTTACATGCGTGTAAAGGGGGATGTCCACTGGATATGTGCAAGTTTGAATAACACACCTGCAAGCATATTTTTTGACGATTATGCATGACACTTAGTGAAAAACATGGTTTAATGCATGATCAACCATGCGAACCACATTCGATGGGCATGATACTTTTCACGGGCCTCAACATAGATGTTATTAACAAGCTTGAAAAGATAAATATCCATCAGATATGTGTAGGTTCCAATAGCACACCTACAAGGATGTTTTTTAACGATTATGCATGACACGGTGAAAAACATGGTTTAATGCATGATCGACCATGCAAGCCACATCCGATGGGAACTATGCTTTGTACATGACTCAAAATAGGTGGTATTTACTAGCGTATGAATTGGGATGCCCATTGGATATGTGCACCTTCGAATAACACACCTTGAGGCATGTTTTTTGATGATTATGCATGAGACTAGGTGCAAAACATGGTTTAATGCCTGATCGGCCATACAAACCACATCCAATAGGCACAATACTTTGCACATCCTCAACATAGGCATGATTGACATGTGTAAAAAGTAGGATGCCCATCAAATATGTGGGCCTTCGAATAACACACCTCGAGGCATGTTTTTTGACGATTGTCCATGACACTAGGTGAAAACCATGGTTTAATACGTGATCGACCATACAAACCACATTCGATGGGAATGATATTTTGCACGTCTCAACATAGATGAGATTGACATGCATGCAAAGGGGGATGTCCATCAGGCGGATACATGCAGGTTCGAATAACACACCTACAAGTGTGTGTTTTGATGATTATACATGACACTAGGTGAAATGCATGGTTTAATGCGTGATCGACTATGCGAACCACATACGATGGGCATGATAGTTTTCATGTGCCTCAAAATAGGTGGGATTGACATGCATAACCATGATCACATCTCCCATTATGAATACAACATTGTTTCATTTGTACTCCTAAACCATCAAAATAGTCTCCTCTCTTTTTTGAATGGCACTCAGAGAAGTAACAAACGTTATTGACTCAACAAGAGCCTGGAAGGTGGACTTGCACGTTCTCATATTGAACGAATATGCACCAATAAAAAATGAATGCTTGAGTGCACAAGAGAAGCACACATGAAGGAAACAGTGTCAGACCAATGTGGATCTTTGTGTTGATGGTTACTTATATCCAAAGGATCCTTCCTCAACTTGTTCTCCTCCCTTTACTGATATTCCATCATTTATTCAGTTTGTTGGAGAGAGTGACACTACTCGGTATTGTAAAAGACTAATCATAAATAATGCAAGTATAGTCCAATTTCTCCATGCACACATACAAAGCTTACAGTGTAATTTCAGTGGTACGGAACAAGCCCTACAAGCTGCACAAAACAATATCTTGAAGTTGGAGAAATGAGACAAGGAGAAAGAGGCATATGTTGTGAAGCTACAGGACACAATCTCTCGAATGAATTACACCCCCTTAGGAGCATTAGAGTGGAAAAGCCCAATCAATAACATTTAGGAACTTGCAACAGCTAGTGGTGGAGCTTGCAAGCGAAGAGTCCATGCAACAAGGTTTGGTTGTTGTAAAACATTAACGGTATATTTTGATTAAATTGTTATTGATTGTTGTAAATAATCTTCATTTTTTGTGATAGGAAATTTTTGAGAGAAGCATGTGGTGATAATCCAGGTCCTCAATATTTTGGGGAGATATTGCGTACTTGTGTGAGGAAGCGTGACATTCTTTCCATCATTAAAAACCCACATTGCAAGAAAATACGACATGTACTCACAAATGAGATTAGTAAATGACATTACCAATCTTCTAAGCATTGAGGAGGTTTAGAATGTATGTGATAAAATGGGTATAAGCACCAAAGGTATCATGCTCTCTACCAATTGCTGAAAGATACACTTCACAAACAAGGCATCAAAATGTGCATTTTTCCATTCCCAAGAAGGATAAGATTAGCAAAGATGATATGCAATGATGATGTGCAACATAAAATTGGAGAATTCTCTTGCATCAGTGATACTGTGACCATTGAATCTTGGGGAAGAAAGTGAGGCAAAAATGGGAATATTATGAAATTGTAGAACGAGTTCAACAATATATTTATTGATCTACAATAGGTTCAAAAGGCTATGATCTTATTTTATGGACTGCCTAAACAATGTAAGTAATTTTTGAATTATGAAGTTGTATGCTAGAATGGTACTAGAAATTTTTATAGAGCAACAAGACTTACATACCTCTGTTTTCCATGCAAGGTGACAAGGTAAGTTTTGTGATAAAATTAGATGAGTTTCAGATTGTGAAAGGAAAAATATTAGAGAGAATGAGTATCACACTCATGAATGAGGCAATGGTATATGCAAAGAGTTCACTTCCACAGTCTGAGATAAATTTCCTCTCTTTTAGTGTTGATCAGTCTGAAAGGGAGATATGGTGGCTTGAGGCATTTGAGGTACCAAAGGAGACATATGAGGTGCTAGCTTGGGTGTTTGATAGGATACCGTGGATTACCAATGTCATGAAAGCACATATTGCGGGACAAAAATTAGAACTAGAGGGTAAGGGCTCTTATATAATCAATTGGCATTTGGGAGGTGACTTGAAGACAATAAAATGCATGCTTGGTTGTCAACAGGGTGCTAACAGTCTAAATCCTTGTCCATTTTGCACAAGAATGGTTAAGGATAGGAAAGCAAAGGCAAGAAAAAAGAGGATGCTAGAGAATCATGTTGATGATGACGACCTAGTAAATGGTGACATTGACAATTGAGTTGGTGGTGTTATGTCTGTCAATATGCTTACTGAACCAAACAAGCATTTGAAAGACTCAGAATGGAATCCTATTATTCCTTTCAATCTAAAGAATATTCACTTTTGGACTTTGCATGCATTCATGCATGTCTTTGATCGTTTGCTCAAGTGTTACATTGATTAAGCTTTTACAATGCAAGGCAAAGAAAGACAACATGTAGCTCTTCGGAAATAGAAGAGCTATTCAACTCAATTGGCTACCATGGTGGCAATGTGCAAATCGCTATTGACAAAAAGAGCTTTGGTATGGATTATGAAGTGGCACAACAGGTATCCATGAGTTGATATAAAGCCAAACATTTTTTAGAGAAACCAGAAAAAGTCAAGTACCGTTCTTCAAAGCCTTGGGACTTATGGCAAGATTTATGTATGCATGATGTTTGACTGTACGAATCCAAGCCTTGTAGTCATTCGTGAGAGAGTTTGGTCCGAATTCAACAAGCTTGTCAAAATAATGAGCAAAAATAGCACAACTATAGAGGATCAAAAAAAATTTCAAGAGATACTACAAAATTTCACAAAGGCGATGGTGGTAGATAGAGAGAGGAGAGAGAGAGAGAGAGAGAGAGAGAGAAGTTAGATTTTAAAAATAGTTTGAGAGGGGAGAGAGAACCTTATTGCCGTGGCAGCCAAGGATAGAGAGAGATTAGATAGAGAGTATAGGGAGAGAGGATAGAGAGATGTTAGATAGAGAGAGGAGAGAGAGAAGTTAGATTTTTTTTAAATTGAGGGAGGAGAGAGAATCTCGTTGTTGCAGCAACCAAGTATAGAGAAAGAATAGATAGATAGAGGAGAGAGAGGTTAGATAGAGAGAGGAGAGAGAAGTTAGATTTAATAAAAAGTTTAAATGTTAAATTTATATGTTTAAATTTAAAAATTAAATTTGACTTTTCATCTAAATATAATTTTAATGCATATATATTAAAAAATATAGGTTACTACTCGAATAAACACATAGATATATGTGTGTGTGTGTGTGTGTGTGAGAGAGAGAGAGAGAGAGAGCATATGTGTTGAATTCCACCCTTAAACTAAATTTTTTAGATAAGAATTAAAATTATATTTGGACTTAGAAGTTAAATTTATTTTTTACATTTAAACACAGAGACACACACACACATATATAAAAATATATTATATAAATGTTTAAATTTAAATTTATTTAAACATACCTACATATATATATAATATAAAAATATAAAAATGTATATATATATATATATATATGTAAATGTTTGACTTTAAAAATTGAATTCAACTTTTACATTTAAACACATATGCTCACACTTTCAAATTTAAATCAATATTTTTATACTTATTTTGGGTTAAGATTAATTAATTTTAAAGGCCCCCCCTCCCAACCTGCACAAGGGTTCCATGAGTACTCAGGGAGAGGCATCCATGCTTTAGGCTAAAATGTTGGGGAGACATGTAGAGGAGAAGCTAGCAAAGAGGGAGCAGTGAGAGGGAGGGAGTAGCAAGGAAGAGGGAGGAGGAGAAGCAGGTCGAGGCAAGAGTAAGAGGAGGAGGAGAGTAGGGCGACTGGTGCAAAAGGGAGGGAGGAGGAGGGGAGACTTGCTACAAGAGGGAGAAGGAGAGGAGAGTTTCTACAAGAGGGAGGAGGAGAGGAGAGGTAGTAGGGCAACTAGAGAAGGAGGGGAGAGGGAGGAGGGAGAAGACGAACCAAAAGGAGCAAGAGGAGAGGAGAGGGAGGAGGGAGGAGGGAGGAGGAGCAAAAAGGAGGAGGGGAGAGGAGGAATGAGGAAGAGGGAAAGGGAGGGAGGGAGAGAGGGAGAGGGAGAGGGAGAGGGAGAGGGAGAGGGAGAGGGAGGGAGGGAGGGAGGGAGGAGGAAGGGGAGGAGGAGGGAGGGAGGTAGAGAGAGAGGACAGAGGGGAGGGAGGGAGGGAGATTCAAAATTTGAAATTTGAAATATCAAAAAGTGGCCCCCTCTTCTCATTAATGGGGGGAGAGGTGGGCTCAATTGTGGGCATAACCTACCTAGGTTAGGCTGTTTAGGCCTCCTTGGGACCCTTCAAGCCCCTTACATTATCCCACTAAGCATTCCCTAATCCATTCCTTATGAGGCCCTTTTGAGGCCCCAATTCTCCCCTAATGGGGATTATGGTCAAACTCTTGCTCGATTGTTGTACTATGCTATGCAAGACTGAACTAAGGAAAGAGCTACTATAGGAGAGATTTTGACAAAACTACATACTCACAATGTAAATGAGGATGTGGCAATGCAACCCATTAATGAAACGAAGGGGTGCTTGTGAAGATAGACTATATAAGTTTTTTCCTTAATACTATTTGAACACAATTTTGAATGCTAAATTTGTAATATCTTTGAGTTCTACATTGGATATTTGAAGTTGCTATAAGTTGTATCTTCAATACTTTCTAGTATTGTCAGATTGAGGTTGTGCATTCGTTTTTAAGAGTTTGACTATAGAGAAAAGAGTCAGAAGGGAGGAAGAGAGAAAATAGTAGGAAAGAGAGGAACAGAGAAAACAAAGTAGGAGAATGAGAGGAAAAGAGAGGAAAAAATAGGAGAATGAGAGGGAGGAAGAGTGAAAAGAGTAGGAAGAGAGAAAAAGGGAAAAGAGTAGGAAAAGAGAGAGAGAGAGAGAGAGAAACAGAGAAAGAGAGAGAGAGAGAGAGAGAGAGAGAGAGAGAGAGAGAGAGAGAGAGAGAGAGAGAGAGAGAGTGGGAGAAGAGAGGAAAAGAATAGGAGAAAGAGAAAAAAAGAGAGGAAAAGAGGTAAAGAGTAGGAGAAAGAGAGAGAAAGAGAGAAGAGAGAGAGGAAAAAGGGAAGATAGAGAAGAGTAAGAAGAGAGGAAGAGATAAAAGAGTAGGAAGAGAGAAAAAGACAAAAGAGAGACTGATAGAAAACGACATGAAAAGAGAGGAAGAAAAAGAGAAGAAAAAAAGAGGGAAAGAGAGGAAAAGATGGAAAGAAGAGAAATGGAAGAAAGAAGAAGAGAGGAAAAGAGAGGAAGAGTGAGAGAAAGAGAAAAAGAGCGAGAGAGAAGGAGAGGAAGAGGTAAAAGAGAGAAAGAGAGAAAAGGGAGAAAAAGAGAGGAAAAGAGAGGAAGAGATGGAAAGAAGAGAAATAAAAGAAAGGAGGAGGAAAAGAGAGCAAAAGAGAGGAAGAGATAAAAGAGAGGAAGAGAGAAAGAGAGGAAGAGTGAGAGAGAGAGAAAGAGAGGAAGAGCAAGAGAGAGAGACTCAAAGTAGAAAGAGAGCAAAAAGAAAAAGAGAGAAAGAGAGTAAGAGAGTAAGAGAGGAAAGAGAGAAAAGAGAGAAAGAGAGGAAGAGGAAGAGAGAAAGAGAGGAAGAGGAAGAGAGAAAGAGAGGAAGAGAAAAAAGAGAGGAAGAGACGAGATAAGGGTCGTACAACTATCACATTTGCTAGCACTTAAGGCAGTAGCAAATGGCTAGTGTAGCATAAAAATAAAATAAAGAGAGAGAAAATGGGAAATTTCATACCTAGAGCTTAATAATAAAGGATGACCTCGGAGCTAAAGAATAAAGGATGACTGGCTTCCCTATAAAGCAAATCAAACACCTCTTTTTTTTAATAAACTAGTGGTTAAAGCAAAAACTTATGGTTCTTTACTATATCTTGCTGTTCCTTATGCTTCTTCTTAGAGGAAAAAGAAAGGGAAACTAGATTTTAAATAAACTAGCATGTGAAGCTAAAACTTATGGTTCTTTACTATATCTTGCTATTGCTTATGCTTCCTCTTAAAGGAAAAAGAAAAGGGAACAAGAGTTTTTTTAAAACTAGTGGGTAAAGCAAAACCTTATGTTCCTTTACTATATCTTGTTGTTCCTTATGCGTCTTCTTAGAGGAAAAAAAAGGGAGACTAGATTTTTTAAAAACCTAGCAGGTGAAGCTAAAACTTACAATTCTTTACTATATCTTGATGTTCCTTATGCTTCTTCTTAGAGGAAAAAGAAAGGGAAACTAGAGTTTTTTAAAACTAGTGGGTGAAGCAAAAACTTATAGTTCTTTACTATATCTTGATGCTCCTTATGCTTCTTTGTAGAAGAAAAAGAAAGGAAACTAGTTTTTAAAAAACAAGTGAAGCAAAAACTTATGGTTCTTTACTATATCTTGTTGTTCATTATGCTTCTTCTTGGAGGAAAAAGAAATGGAAACTAGAGGGAAAGTAGAGTATAACTTGAGGAAAAGTAGAGGAAAACATAGGAAAAGAATAATTTAGAAACCATGAACTTCAAACAAAAAGAAAAAGAAGAAAGGGAGGATAAAGCTAGAGAGGGAGATTTGTGGAGAGGATGGAGAAGTGGGAGGTGGTGAGGGAGCCTTGTTTGTATGGAAGAAAAACAACGTTGAAAAGGAGGGAAAAACTGGCAAAATGAGTAAAATAGAGTGTGCAAAAGAGAAAAGCGCATGTGCATTCGGCTTTTTTTGTATCATGCAACCGTGAGTATATACTGATGCTTTTTTGTTAGTGTATATTGACACCTATACATTGGTGTATATGTATGCATATAGACAAAAACAGGGTTTAGCATCGGTCCACACTAATGGATAGGGGGTTTACAACCTATTGATGGAAATAGGGTCTGAAGTTGCTATATCTCAATGAAATAAAGCACTTTTCTAAAATTCATGGTGCTTGGGCATGGTTTCTAAATTTTTTATTTCTTGAATTGGTTTTGAGTTGTAGTTTTGGAGGTGTGCCACATATGAGACATGATGAAAAATAAGAAAATATGCATGCATAACGATGCAAATAGTGTGGGAAATAAGAAAATATGCACGTTCAACCATGCATATTTATCGGATGAACATGATACTTTACACAGGCCTTAAAGTAAATAAGATTAAGCATGATAAAGGTTGTGTGATAGGACCACGTGGATGTGTAGTTTTTTATACTCATGTATGAGACATGGTGGAGTTGCCTACATCAAGTAGTATAGACTAAACTTCAAAGTTATCTTAACTGCTTTGGAACTATACTAAACCTGATAATATGTGATCTTCAAAGCATAGCTAGGCAAGTGAAAACTGAGCCACACAATGAAAGTCTTGTTTAACTTCTCACAATCTAAGCTATAGGTAAGTACAAGGCTCCATGCACTATTGGGGTGGTGCAGGTTGAATTTGTCTTCTTATGGGTAGTAACCTATGCTGCATTCCAAAAGTAATTAACTATTTAACAAGTGGAGGTAGAGTTCTAGGACCTATGTACATATGCAGTTTATATTATTGTCATGTTTAGAGAGGACTATCTAACATACCAGAGGGGAAGCTTGAACCTCCTTTATTGTATTTTGAAAGTGTTTCAATCTTATTTGTTGATTTTGTGATGAAGGGATGGAGGAGATTCCAAGGCGTGGCTGTCGATTATTTTCTTTCTTGCAATTTGTTATCAGTTATGTTGTTCTTTAGCAGCTTATTTTCCACTAATTTTTGTCCAATAATTATTAAAGCCTCATGGTATAACTTATAGGACATGTAGACGACTAGAATTCATAACATGCCTGATTGCAATTTTGCATAGCATGCATGCAGTTTTGTTAAAACTTAAATTTGATACCCTTCGAGGCAATTTTTAAAGGCTTATCTTTAGGAAGCTTCTTGCATTAGGTTGTTGTATCTTGAATTTGAACACATATTTGGTCACCTTAATTTTATATCTTGGATTTTTGATCATTTTGTTGCAGGCTACCCCTTGTGTATCAATTGGATTTCACATAGAGATCCTCTCTTCTACAAGCCCCCCTTATTGTCTCCTATGATGACTCCTCTTGGATCGTCTTCAAATCCCAGACTCTCTTCATTTGTGCCCACTCCTCTTCCTGCTCCTTTCAACCCTTCCAATTTGTTTAATATCCCATCCTTGAAAGCCTCAACAACTGTGCTTCCTCTTGGGTGAGTTCCATGAATCATGACTTATGATGTGTTGCCTTCATTTGTAATGCTTTATGATGTGTTTCATTCATTCTTAATGATCTACTTAGGTTTTCTTGGAGATATCATATAGCCATCTGATTTTTTCATATTATCATAGTATTGCTTATCATATAGCCATCTAAATTTTTCTAAGATTTACTAGACTTTATTTATATAACTTTAGATAGATGTTTATTTGGTTGGACGTGTCACTTGTATACTATGGCATAAGCTTCAATGTAGCAAATTTAGGCACAAATATTTTAGCACGATGTTTTATGTAGTGTCGTATTTCAAAAATGTTGTATGACGTGTCCTTTTGTTTTTAAAATTACATAACTATTTGGTATCAACGTAGTGTCGTATTTGGCCTTTCGCAAAATACATTGATTGCTTGATTTGTCATGTAATATTTTAGTTGTCTTTTGGGCCATGCATTTGTATGGTGCTTATCTCTCTGCACTGGGTCATACCACATGACTCTATGTGCAGCTAGATAAGTAAGTCTATGTTTCGATAGTTGGTCGTAATACTCGATTTTCGATGTCATTTTAAGGACTCCTTCCTCTTGCTTTGAAACTAGCTCAACACTTGATTGTACCATTCGGATGCATGGGTTGTTCACCAATCTTAGAAGGGTAATAGGATTCAATACTTGGTCATTTATTCGGCTTGTGGTGTTGTTTTCTTAGGTACAAATTTGTGAAGTAACTAGTCTTCAACACTTGGTCATTCATTTGACTTTTAGTGTCATTGTATACATTATAGAATATTTATTTAGACTTCAACACATGGTCATTTATTTGGATTGTGGTGTCATTGTAGCTTGTCATAAGATATAATAGTCTAATATTCAACACTTGGTCATTTATTCAACTTTAGGTACTTTCAATTCTTAATTGTAAATATCTAGGTTTTGACATTTAGTCATTTATTCGGCTTTCGGTGTCATTATAGCTTGGACATGAAATGATTGCATATGTTATTTACTTAAAATTGCTTGTGTAGTATGATTAAGATGTATGAGTTGTGATTTTAATATTTCAATCATAAAGTAATTGCAATAAGATATAACACATGATGCTTTGGATTGGCTATAAAAACTTCATCATTATTGTAAGCAAGAGGATCTAGCAGAGTAAGAGAAGTAGAGAAAGGAAGGAAAAAGTAAAAGAGTAGAATTTGTAAAAGGGAGAGGAAGGGAAGGAAAAAAGAAAAGAGGAGTGAAAGAAAGGGGGGAGAGAGAGAGAGAGAGAGAGAGAGAGAGAGAGAGAGAGAGAGAGAGAGAGAGAGAGAGAGAAGAGAGAATTATCTTCATTAAAGATTCTATATTAAAGCTCAAATAGTTTTAAAAGTTCTTGTGCTTCCTTAACATTCTAGGGATCTTCAATCCTCACATTTAAGGCCTTAAACCTTCAAATAGTTTTAAAAGTTCTTGTGCTTCCTTGACATTCTAGGGATCTTCAATCCTCACATTTAAGGTCTTAAACCTTCAATTGCACTGTTGTTATATCCGTCTAATATTGACACCCATGAGGTCTTTAAAAGGTGACATGTGTAAGACTTCCAAGATGATATACTCATCTTCAACCAACTGAGTTTGATTTAAAATTCACTCTATACTTTCACATAGTCACAACCCCCCTCATATGCATGGCATTGAAATAATGCTGAAAATTAAGTGCTAGAGAGATAGGCTTTCCCAAAACCATTCGCATGAGGTTAAAATGTGCCACATGCTAGTAGTGAATACAGATCTCCATCCCTTCTCTTAAGGCCCACCCAGTACTTGGCCAAGGGATTGGTTCCTAGACCCTATGCCCATAAGACGATGGGACTACATGGGACCACTTCTAAGGTCAGGTTCTTGGACTGTTTGAGAGAGAGAGGTAATGGCTTGATGGGTAATGGCATGCTCATTTCTCATTGCTTTGGGCTTGATAGGTAATTTTTATCTATTTTGCTAAGCCCCATTCAATGCCTAGCCAAGGGATTAGTCCATGGCCCCTACACCCACAAGGTGATGGGACTAGATGGGACCACTCTTGAGGTCAAGTCTTTGGACTGTCTCAAAGGGGGAGGTGGATTTTTTCCTCTATTTTTTTGCATGAACTTTGTAAGGTCTTGTCATTGGATAAGAAGAGCCTTAGAATTGAGGGTTGGGAGAAAATGTTAGCCTTAAAATTTGGGATGGTAGAGGAGCAAGCTGAGCGAGGTGATGGGGTAGATCAGACCACTTTTGAGGCTAGGTTGTTGGACTCTCTTGAAGGGCGAGTGGTTTTATCTTCTTTTTTTGTATGCATTTTGTACCATGCACAATATGTTTTGTGCAAGTTGAATTAACATGTGGATTTTGTATATGCATACTCCCTTTGTCTTGAAGTACATGAATGTTCTCCATTTGGTATTTCCATGTGCCATAATTGGAGTTGTCTAGCTTAGTAGTTGCCTCCAAATTGAGGTTGCTACTAGTCATAGACATGGTGCAAGAAATGTACTCAAAATGCTATGAAAATCATTGTCTGGATCAACTGCAGTGCACTCACTATATCAATGAAGTCTGAACTGTCGATGAAGATAGAACTATAATATAGACTACAATCAGTTACAAGGCTTGTGGCAAATGATGCTGGGAGTAGCCAAGAGGGGAGACCCCAAGAGAAGACAGCATCTGTGAAATGTGTCAAACAGGAGGATCAGCACCACGCCCTGCTCGTATGAAGCACATATGAGGATATCAAAGGAAAACACAGGATACAAGCTCTAGCACCCAGAGATCTAAGTGGCCTTCTCTAACAGCCAGCCAAGTAATTATCTTAAACATAGGCATGCACAAAGGTATGGTTGCCCTTGTAGCTTCTCCTAATACTGCCGCCACGTCCTTTATGGCTCTGATCACCTCGGCCATACCATCGTAGAGGCACACCAGCCTTGTACGAAAAAAAGAATGCAGGCAGCATGAATAGAGGGCCCCTACATTGCAATCACAGAAGGGTACAATGCATCACTCCAACGCATGCTACCATTGGAAGGGGAAGCACGATGTTAGCACATCTAATACCTTAACAGGGTTGGAAGATGGATCTACATTACCATGACCTCACTCGCATGCTTGAAAAATGACAAAAAGAAATTAGTGCCTTGAAGTGCCTCTGTGAGAATACACCTCTTGTTGTGAGGACCACATCCTCTGCATATACTAGCATGTAAGGGCATAACCAACAGTCTGGACTCTTGCTCCACTATGCCATTCTAAATAGCCCATAATACTACACCTTTTGTAAGGAGAACCACGTCCTCCGCATGGTAAGGGAATAACCAACAATCCGGACTCTTGCTCCACTATGCCATTATGAATAGCCCAAACAGGTCTATTGAGAGGGAGCGTCCTTATTTCACCCCAATGTCACTATGTATTCCCACCCTGTCCTCTCCATTCAGTCCGTCTACCAAGAATCTTGCCAATAGTTTTGTTCTACATAAACAATCATGAACCATTTGGGCCTCTCCTTATGCCATCCTTGCCCTCTAATGAGCTTCATCCTCTGCCAATGCAATTATGCATAGCTTATAGATCCTTTCTTCTTGACTAATATTTCCCCTTTACAAGGCTCAAATAAAGTGCACAATGCTAGAAAATAGCCAAAAAATCTTTATAATGAAGGCATCTATGTGTAAAAATAAATCATGTACAATCTGCCCTTTGATCAATCGGTTAATACCTCTAAACACTCTGAAGTCTGCTCACTGAATTGTGGAACATCGGGTTTCAGGAAATGTGATGATCTAAAACCGCATGTGAGCATAGGGATTAACATCGAGTAGAAACTATTTAGGAATTTTTGGGCATGGATTCGATTGGCTTTTGTGGATTATCTCTTGTAAGGATGATCTAATCTACTCTAATCTAGATCTAGACCAACCATTGAGTGATGAAAAAACAATAAATAATTCCTTTTCTTTGTTCATTTTAGGTGGTGGGTCAGATGCATCGATGTAGAGGCTGATGTGCATGCAAGAAGTGGATTTGTCGGTGAGGCTCAAAAGTATGTGATACTTGTGCCGAAATGTGCGCATGATGTGACGAGTGCGTAGAGCATGAAAATTTGAGCATTTTTCCTTTTTAGAGCTCTCTCAAGCTCTTCCTAGATCAAGGGATACAACTCGATCTAAGTGGAGGGGGGGAAAAGGGTGCAATGGTGATGTGGCACCTAGAGTCACATGTAGGGGTGTGCCAGTGGATCCCTATGATGAAGTGTCACCTCTATGCACATGCAATGCCTAAGAAGAGCCTACCAAGAGACTTTGTGCCACATGGCAAATGATGAGATGGCAAGGTGATGTGGCCCTGATGACGTGGATATTGATGTGGCCCAGATGATGTGGATGCTCACGTAGCCTTGATGACATGGCTTAATGATGTGGTGTGCATGGATGATTTTTTCAAGTTAGTTTCATTAAGAAGCTAAACTTTTATATTGGCATCAAAAGTTTGTATGCCCTAATAAACATAAATGTTTGAAACATTCGCCACAATTTGAAATTTTTATGCAAAAAAATTTGCATAAAAATTTAAAGTTTCGCCAGGATTTACATTTTTTCTTTCAAAATTTCAAATAATATATATATAAAATTACTACATTGTACTAATATTGTGAAACTAAAAAAATGATCTTGAAAACTTTTGCCAAGATTTTATATTAATATATAAGCATAGCTTCGAACAAAACATCCTTGGTGGTGTGGGTGACATGGCAGCTGATGTTAGCATGCTGATGTGGCACTAAATATGCAGGCTAACAAGGTAGTCAACTGCCATGTTTTTGTTGATGATGACATGGTTGTTAGGATAAGGTGATGATGAGGTGCCATGTGGCTCCCTCTGGACCAACACTGGGTGGATGATGTGGCAAATGGATGAGATATGATGATGTGGTAGCATGCCACATGTCACGATAAGGGGATGTGGCATCTTGCAATATGTCAAAACAATGGCCAAGCGAGGTTTGTCAAAATATAAAGATTCTTGATGGAATCTTTAAGATTCCAATGACGGAAACGTGGTCAATCGTTGATGGAGCTCTGTGAGGAGGTTGTAGGAATCACTGTTGATGTGGAGGGCCGTTGATGCCATTGTTGACCAGTAGTTGGCGATGCTTTTGAAGTTGTATGGGCCAAGTGTCTATCAGGGTCGTGCTTTTGTAAAGGCTTGGAGGTTCATCAGTTGTAGCTCGGAGTTAGAGTCACCAGTCCCATGAGGTCGCCAACTACTAGCGTGATGGAAGCTTGGGGCTTGGAGGCTTTTGTAGTCAGTGATGTAGCATCTAGCCATAGTTGTTCCATGTGTAGGGAGCCGCTCAGAGCAAGGAGCGTGCCACTTTTGGAGCCGTTGATGGTAGAGCTGATATGCGTAGTAGGCAGTGTTGGAGCCGTGGATGCTAATGCATTCGCAAAGCAACCACCGAGGTGTTGTTTGTATTATATGTCAGACTGAGAAGTCATTTAGTTGTAGATCTTTGTTGCTGCAAATCTATTGTAGGAGGCGTCTTGTTTCGTCGTTGCAAGTGGGGCTAGTCGACCATGAAGGCTAAAACTTTGTTGCTGGAGTTGTGTGCTCGTCATCGTGCATGTTCATGTGATGAAGCTTTGTCATAGAGAGTCAAGGTTGTAGATACACCTTAGGGTGTCACCTATGCTGATGCGGGAGAGCTGCTTGAATGAGTAAGAAGCATGCTGGAGTTGGAGGTCGACTTGTGGTGCTAGAGGCTTGTGGGAGTTGGATGTCATATCTGGGACTATGTACAAGCTTAGGAAGCTGAGAACCTCTATATTCTCTTAGTACCTCTCTATTCTCATTCACACATAGAATTGTCTCAAAGGAAAGAAGACGAGTGTCAATCTCTTTCTCTCAAAATGTGTCACAAAATAAGAGATTTCTCTAAAGAAGAATACCTCTCTCTCTCACAGGCAGCTCTTAGATCACAATGGAATGAATGGAAATTTTCTTTCAAAGAATTAGATAGAAATCTCTCATCACACAGAATGAGAATCAGTTGAACTCACAATCCCTCAAGAACTCTCAATCAATCACACTCTCTCAATGAGGATCTTGATGCCCTAGCAGCGGAAGGCAAGGATGCTCTGGTACCATGACAAAATATGACGAGAGGAGAGGAGAAGAGTGGAGATGAGGAGAGAGGGTACAACTAGAGAGCACACCATAAATGACTAATTGTACACTATATTTAGTTGAAAATGTAGAATATATACAAACCCCTTTAGGGTTAGGTTTAGGGTTAAGGTTAGGGCATCTAACCCTTTCCTTGATAGCATTCTCTGTGTTAGTGCTATGCACAATATTGAACACATGATGTTGAGATGGTTTCTCAACATCTTATACTATCAAGTAGGTTGCTGCAACAATATATTGTTGATGCTTATGCAAGCATTGAGAAAATTATATTGAATTTGATTTCTTTCAATTAGCAAAAACTTAGAACAAATATGTACAAAGGTATTGCAAGATATGATTTCAAGATCAGATACTCAATCTCCTATTCTTGGAAGTAAGGTAGGCAAAAGAATAATTTAACTTCCTCATTTAAAAACATGTAAGGCAAATGTATGAGTTCTACAAAGATGCCATGGCTATTGCTCAATCAAGTGAAAAACTAGATTTGTCTATAGCATTTACTTACAACCCAAAATGGCTTGAGATTCTGCATGAGTTATAGCCACCAATGATTGCATAGAACTATTAGCATGCACTTTTGCATTGAAACATAAGGAGTTGATGGATGATTTGGTTACAATTATTGCATTTCAATAAAGATTAAGGGGAGGAAGAGTGTTTAAATACTAAAAAACTAAGGACAAGAGAAAGGTGCACAATAGTTAGACCTCGAGTCATACCCAGATTTGACTTTAAATTTTTGGATACAACCGTAAATTTGGAAGAGTTAGAGGAACTAGCAAAGAGAATGGCAAAAAAGAAAACCCCAAGAGAATATGGCCTCCCTATTGATTTTTACACATGTCTTTGGGACATTTGATCCCAAATTTTTACAGTTGTTCTGGGAATAATCCTTGCTTAAGGGTTCCTTGGATAAATGGGTAAAGATATGAATGATTAAGTTAATTCCAAAAGGGGGGTTTGGGACATACTTGAGCCCAAATTTTTACAATTTTTATGGGAATATTTCTTGCTTAAGGGTTCCTTGGATAAATGGGTAAAGATAAGAATGATTAAGTTAATTCCAAAAGGGGGGGAAGGAATCCATTTCGAATTGGAGACCACTTACAATGCCAAACAATAGCTATTTAAAGATTGAAAATGCAAGATTGCATTAGAGAGGAACAAAAAGGTTTCCTCAAGGGTGGAAACATTCTAGAGGTTATCATAACACTATGAGAAGATATTGAGTTAGCAGAAGAGGAGGGGTAGGATATATTTTTTATGAAATACTTAAACGAATCATATGATAAAATGGAGTGGGGATCATATTATAGTCGTTCAAGGACATGGGGGTCAACCCAGGCTTCAAATGATGCTTGTGCTAAGATAGAGGTTAATTGCTTTACTTTGGCTCCTTTTTTCTTAAAGAGTTCCATGAGAAAAGGTTTCACATCTCTCTCTCCTCTCCTCTTTGCAATAGCAGTAGATGCACTTGGATGGCTATTGCAAGAGAAGATGGAAAATGGAGAATTGATGGTATACAAGTGGAAGGTCCGCTCAAATAATTTATCAAAATTTTCTAGATGATACCAATCTCACACCTCATAATGATGTGACTTTGGTGGAGGCTATTTTGGAATGACATGAAGTATTCTATAGTGCTTTAGGTTCTAAAATTAACCACATCAAAATAGGGTTGATGGGACCAAGAGTCCTATACCTAATATCTTGGAGGATTAGGGATGCAAAAAGATAATTTAAGTAACCCCCTTTAGGCTTCTAGGAATTCCCATGGGCTTCCACTATTCCATGAAGGGCAAGTGGGAATGGGTTCTAGAGAAGATTAAAAAGAAAGTCTAGGGGTGGTAGGGGCTCCAACCATCTTGAGCCAAGAGGAATTTTGTGTTAAACCACTTTTTGTAACCATTAGTTATCTACTTTTTGTCTTGTTGGTCCCTCTCTAAGATAGGGATTAACTTCTTGTACAAAGTATTCTTTTGGAAAGGGGATGATAATCATAAAAAATGCCCAAAGTATGTGGGAATTTTGTGCCCTCCCTGAACATGGTGAGGGGCCTTGCTAAGGTAGAAAATATATTGGAAGGGGTTCTCCAAGAAGATAGGCACTTTTACAACTCTAGATTTAGTATGGCTCTCAATTTGGCCAATGCATAATGGGGTGTAAACATTTTTTGTGAAGTTCAGGGAGTATAATGTATATGGGTAAATTATTCATAACTTATGTATTTGTCAATGGAATTTGACAAACTTGGTATCTGAAGCAATCTACACATTTTGAGCTTGAATATGAGATCAAAATGTTACACAATTGGCATCTTGAATGAGATCACTAAAGTATTTCAAATGCTATAATGCTATGAAGCATGCATCTTGGACTGTATAGGATATACAAAAAAATTTTAAAAACATTAAATGATTGTTCTCTATATATGGAAGCAATTGTTTATTTGAAATTGCACTACTTGAGCTTCCAACAAACCAAAAGAGACAACCAATTGAGAACCTTTGCTATGGTTTAGGGGGTCTCCAATACTGTGCTACAATTGTGTGCATAACTTTGAGGCTAGCTAATAGATTTTTATCATTTGGTGAAAAATGCAAAGTTTTTGAAAATTGTACTCCATACTTATGTAGCTAGCACATGGTGGTCTTAAAACTTTGATATTTGGTGAAAGTTGTATAGCTATTTCACACATAAATGGATGCCGGGGAGGTATTGACGTGTAAAAACCACACTTGACCACCTTAAGTAGCAATCCATGCACTAAGGGGAGGTGATGGATTTGTAACTCACATCTGACCACCTTGCAGTAGCTAAAGGATCATGGCACCAAGGGGAGCTGTTAAGATATGGTGCCATGAGCACATAGACTAAAGGGCAAAGGTATGTGATAAGGAATGTATTAAAGTAGCCACCCTAAGATGTGGACTACATGATGTGGAGATGTGGATTGAGGATATCCACAAGAGGAGATGTGGATGAGAGGATCACACAAGTGTTGACTATTCAAAGGGCACTCTCTATATAAGAGGCCTATCATGTATTGTTGAACACACATTGCAAGAGATATAGATTTGCTATCTCCCTCTCATATCTTATTTAGTGTTCTTTGAGCCTCCATAGTTCTTATGCTCATCTATTCACACTAGGCTTAGTGGTGATCACATGTTGTCTCTTTAACAAGGCGGACATTGCCTCTTTTCGAACACCGACATGGTACATGCATTGCTTAAAAGGGGAATTTTCAAAGGACAATAAGCTTAGTGGGTTCAAGTCCCATGATTGGCACAAGGTCTTACAGCAGGTATTCTAGGTTGTAGGATTAGTGTACTGATAATTGTGATGCGTTAGTGTAATTATGATTATGTTATATTATTGACATGACTTCTTTGTTACTTGGATAGTTCATCCTTCCAATTACAGTGAAAGGGTGCTTACAAGAAGATGTTAGAAATGCTATATTCAAGATCAGTGGTATTGTGAGGTATGCTTACCTATCAACTCGCATTGATTGCATTTTCTTCAATTTAAGTTGAATAATCTGTAGACTGATTATGAATATATCTTACATGGGCACATGAAATAGGTAGACCGTATGCTTGCTTGCGAAGCACTTTCCCTCGAGCATTACAACTCAAGTGCACTTGCTTGTGCACATAGTTGATGAGGTGGCCATTATAGGTACCGTTCATAGAAGGTGGATGTTTTTTCTCGAGTGGTTTATGAAAACTTTGAAGGGATTTGTAAGGCAGAGAGCAAGACCGAAAGGAAGCATGGTAGAGGGATGTCTTATGCAAGAGTCATTAGTATATATCACGGAGTTTCTTGCATCCGTGGATCCCGATATGCCGCAAGCTTGGCATAACAATGATGATGATCACATCGTTGGCGAGGTTCCCCAAGGAAAAGGGATTGAAAGAAAGATGAAAAGAGCAAATGGAGAAATTCAATAATGTTTGTATCCTCAATAGCAAGAAGATGTAGAAGTGGATTGAGAGGTATGAAGCGGCCAAAGCAGAAATAATAAATGCAAGGAGGAGATTCATAGTAATGTACAGGCGATCACAACCATATCCACGGGATCTTGCCCTTCTCCCCACTCACATGTCACTTGATTGGCTACAACTGGCTCTACATAAAGCCGAACGTGATGGAGAGACAATAAATGAGCGCGAGCGAGAGTTATCATCTGGATGTATGATGTATGTAAATTTCTTACCTCTTGACATAATCAAGTAATTATTTGTGGCACTATACGCTATAAAATAGATGCATCCTCATTGTTTTAATGATGCTCTTTTGCAGTACAAAAGTGTGCATTATGGTCATATGGACGATATTTTTACATGGAACGAGTTACGCATTGATTCAAAGAGAGTCACGTACGATTGTGGAGTCATGGCTAACTTCACACAAGATAGCCGATCAAGCACTTCGGATACCAATCTTCTCTCCTCGCACGGATTATTGTGGGACCATATGCAAAATCTATGAAATTGATTTTAGATGATTTAATATTTTCATTCTTGATGTAAAATGGTTTAGAACTATTTACAACGGTCCCCATGTGATAGTGAGGAAAGATAGTAGTGGTTTCTTTGCAATAGACTCTCAAACTTTGGATCGATGAAAGTGATACTTTTGTTCTTCCGAGCATTGTGAGCAAGTGCATACTAATGATTTAATTAATCGAAGATTTCATTTTTAAAGATCAATTGGTACATGTACTTAAGCATAATTTCATATGATTGATGGCATTTGGCACCCATCTTCAATATAGGTGGTTTTTCATCCATATCATTCTGATCCAAGATGGTGGTACGTGATCCAAGTTGCACCACAAAGTAAGCAAATTTTTGAAGATAGAGATGTGGATATAGAGATGCCATTACCAATGCCAGATCCAATCAATCTAGATGGATGTAGCGAAGAAGATGAAGATCATAATATGAGCCAAGAGAAAGATGCACATAATGACATCGTATGGGAGGAAGATGGAGATCACGATACTGAGGAAGAAGATGATGATCATCAAGAATCACCTGACTTGAAGAAGATGATCAAGTTTTAGGTGAACGTATGATGCCAGAGTACGATGATGATATAGGAGATCAACTTGGTATAGAGTTGGAGATAGACTTGTTTGGCATGCTAGACTTAGCCGTTGATGTAAATGCTCTTCATTGATTTTTCACCTCAAACTTGGACATGAATATATGAGCTTCAAACTTGATGTATATGCTCTTGTACTTTTATTCTTTCAAAGGATCAAACATGTATGAAAAGATAAATTTTTTGTCATTAGAAAAAACTATATTTAAAGGTTGGTATGGGGAAAAACACTCTTTATAAAATGTCGCTATAGGAAAGTGTCTCAGAGTCGCTATATAACGACCTTTTACAAGTTTGACAAACGTCGCTATATACCAACGTTTTATAAATGTCACTATATATCGACCTTTATAAAACGTTGGTATACATCGATACTTTTTAAAACCTGCTTTGCTTATCGATGATTAGCACCCCACACGCGCTAAACGTCGATGCTTAACCATCAGAAAAAGACCCATGTGTAGTAATGATTTGCAAGCAGATGTGTTAGGGAAATCGCCACATTGGGAGCATGCTATTAGGGGGACTGGAGATAATGGTGCGATGCAAGGCAATAATGGTTGGCTTAAGAGCAGGTCCGTCCATTCCATTAAGATGTTCGGTCCCATGAAGGTGGACACTCTTATATGCCCCATTGGAGATGTGCTTTGATGAGCTCATTTCAACTAGACTAGGATGATCAAAACTTCAATTGTCAAGATAGTTAGCAGAAATATTTGTGGTATGTTTGCCTCGTGGAAAGTTAGATCATGTAAGAGGATGTAAAGTTAGTAATGATGCATCTTTGCTCTCGGTTTTGTCTAGTTATGCGGAAGCAATTGCCTTAATCGAGGTAGTGGAGGGATCGCTATCTTGGTGGAGTCCAATCTATGTCCTCAACAAGTTTGGTTCGATACAAAGGGTAAATCTATGTGTCATCATTGATATTGTTCTCAGGGAGAAACTCTAAGAGTTGTGTCACTTGTTGATGCACCTTGCTTGGCTTCGCTTTGTAGGGAGCTAATACATTGACTCGATCCAAGGATTTTAAGCTAGATAGCAAAAAGTCATTTAAAAGGTAAGTGAAAATTTTTAAGGGTTAAACAAGATGAATTTCATTCATGTGGCCTGCCAAGAGAGAGAAGAAGAAGATCAAACTCGCACCTCATTTCTGGAGGGTGTAGATTTCAGCACTGGTGCACGATTTTTCCTCTATCCAATAGAAGCGTACTATCTGGCTCTGACCTTACGCTCTACAGCTTTGAATGTGGTTCATGCATCCGCCCAGCCAATCAAAAATGGGCATGGAGAACTCTGCACTGGTCTGAAGCCAAGACAGAGCTCACTGCAGCTCATCAGATGGCAACTGATGGCTCCAGTGCAAGTATTGCAAACTAATAAATGCAGGAACAATTTTGTTCACACGAAGAATTCACATCAAAGCCTCAAGCGTCGCACCTGTGTGCACAAAAATCTCCAAACGTACGTTTTTTGAAGTTCAAGGGAGGTCTTTTTCTTTTTTTTTTTGGAAATGGGAGTTCTTTTTCTTACCGCACTGACCGCACAACGGACATACAATAACTACTTATTAGGAGATTGCAGGACTCGGGACTCGGGAGCGTCGGCAATCATCAAGTTTCGAGCTTCGAAGTTCGGATCCACAGTACGATTGACGGCACAACGTCAGCATCAACACTTTAAATGGTAGTACGACTCTATACTGTACTGTACCAAATCACCATTCATCTACAAAACGTGAAGCTGCACGGCAAATATTCGTCATTCGTGCGTCAAGCGCTCGCGCGACCCGTAATGTAGGGCCTGTTAATGACGGGTGGGCTGCTGGAATGAGAGGGTGGCTGCCAGTATGGAATTCGAGGCCACATGCTGTGACTCGCAGGAAGGAAGGTTGCAGGCATTTGCAGAAGGACGGAAGGAGTCAGGACTCGACCGCAGTCCGTGATTGGTAGGCAACCAAAATTCCAGCGTGTCGGCCTTGCGACTTGGGCCCTGGTTGGAGCAGAAGGTGCAAATACCCTCTACGCCCATTCAAGAAGAATCAATGAACGTGTGGCGTCGCCGCGTTCGAGTCGCAGTGGACACTGGAGAGTCTTCTCGGAATTTGGGGCTTTGAATCCTCACGGCGTATGCCGATACGCCGCCTCATTTGGCCTGGGACTGTACGCCTGAGTCTGCGACTGTGAGAGGATATTTTATGTGAACTCAGACGGAGTCGGAAGTTGGAACTTCGGAAGTTCGGAAGGTGGGACCTTGGGAGTCGGGACAACACTTTCACAACCGGAACCGACTCTGGAGTCTGGAGTCTCGACTCTGGAGGATGGGCATTTTGAAACAGAGAACTTTGATGAGCAACTTCATTACGGTTCACAACGTCAAAGTTCACATTGCAGGCTCATGCATGTGCAAAAAAAACCAGACTTCCATGATCCATTCACAGGGTATCTTACCGTTCCACGGCAGTTGT